>NC_091102.1:5000-72500 GCF_024713975.1 Paralichthys olivaceus
GTGTCATCAAGATATCTCAATTAAACCTAACACTAACCCCCTAACCCCTCAGGAACCTATACAAAATATTACAATCAATTATCAAAACAAGTGAATCAAAATCAAACAAGTGAATCAAAATCAAACAGTTTGAAATCGATAGAGAACAAACTATATCAAAAACATGTACAATGAAAGGTTAAAAACATCGGTAAAACTCATCTTTATTTTTAAAAGAGGGAGGTCCAATACAAAACAGAAAAAAACTTTCTTAAAAGCCAACTCGGCCAGGGGATATGTGAGAATGGAGAGTATTGATAGGGTGCGCAGGCCAGTGCATTGCCTTTGGCTCCCAAACTGATCAGAAACACTTTAACAAACAAGAACGACCTGAAATGACAGACACCATCTTTGACAAACATTTATTTCACGTCTACTTTGATGTTTTTTTATTTTGGTTCATCTGCTAACATTGAGGAGGGTGGTTTACGAAGAGCCATCATGTCGTCCATCTTTATTTACATTCGTTGTTGGGAGTCCTCAAAGAGATAGATAAACACACAGTGAACAGATTTACCTGCAGGTTGCCAGGTTGTGTCTCATCTCACATTGTCCATGTTCACAGAACTGAGCATAGTCGTCAGAGCACAAAAACATCAACATCGTCACCAAATAAGTCATTTCTGTATGAGGGTTTGGATTTCCATTAGCATGAAGCTAAGGGAAGCTAGCGGGCCGTGATGGGGTACCCTTAACAGCTCTTTTAGCAGCACACTGCTCCATCCTCTGTTCCTCTGATGTTTTCTAATCATTACACTTGGAACTGATCTGACGATTACTGTGTTACATCATCTCACTAGTGTGTTAGCAAACACAAACATAATTTTAGGATTCAGGCAACTGCACTCTACATTAATAACACACACAGATACACAACAACTCTAAACACTGATTCTCATGAAAAATCCAACAACATACAGCAGCAGGTTACCACGATTTTACACTGTACAAATATTACAAAAAAACACTGAGCTGATCAATACTGTCCCAAGAAGTACGATACACAAATAAAATGTATGAAAACTGTTCAGAAATACGTAAAACTAAATAACAATTAATATCAATGTAAAAATGTATGTAACATTAGGGGAAAACACTGCTACATTATACATTTAAAAAATACACAAGATCCTTCATTATTCCACAACCACAAAACAGCATATCTCAGGTCAAAATCATTTTACTTTACAACTGTTTCATTCTTTTTATTTGTCAAATTTGACTTCATTTAAAGGTCCAGTGTGTAAGATTTTGGTGAAAGGGAACTATTGGCAGAAATTGAATGTAGAATAATCCTCATGATGTTTTCACTAGTTTGTTTCATCTAAATTGTATGAATTGTAGTTTTCTTTACACCAGAAAAGGCCCTTTATATTTAAATACTTTATATTTAAATACTTTATATTTACATGGAGGGGACCCTCTCTACGGAGGCCGCCATGTTTTTTACATTAGTCCAGACTGGACAAACTACACCTTTTGAGTTGTTATGACAACTGAAGCTGCCACAGGTTCTTCTTCATGTTCTGAAGGAGAGGGTGAGATGAGGGGTGTTCAGCTGCAACATGACACTTCACCACTAGATGTCACTAAATTCTACACACTGTACCTTTGAAGAAACAAAGTCACAATATTAGATTTGACTTATGACACATGTATATGTGCATAAGAAGTTATTATAACCAATAATAGAAGCTACTTATCTTCCGAATTAAGTCAAATTTTACTGTTAAATTTGATGATTTTTAATTTCTGACTGATGGATTAGAAGTTATTTGACCCCTAATAATTCCGTGTGATCAATTCTAACATGTTTTTTTTCTCTTGATAAAAGACATCGAACACCAATGATCTTTTGAGCATTTAAATCATATTAAAGTCACTGATCTAAAACCAATGTGACAGCTGATGTGGGAAGTTAATTTAAATCTTTACATAGATGACAGTGTAAAATAAACAAAAACAATAGCTAATATATTGAATGTTGATTTTCAGTTATCCTTTAATATGGTAAATGACGTCAGATCAAAACTACATCACAATAGAAATTAAGTTTTTCTACCAAATGAAAAAATCGAATTAAAACTATTTTATTTAACAATTTTAATTTGTGTTAGATCTTGTGTTATTCACGTCAAATTGAAATTACTGTCACCATCATTCTGAGAGAAAACCAAAAAGATCACAAGAGACAAAACTACGTTTAAAGCTGAATTTGAATTATTATTAAACTAACTTTAATAATCAATAAACTCATTTCACTTAACTAATTAAAATCATCATTTAACACATTTAATAATAATTTAACTCATTAAAAAAGAAATGCACTTGTTGGCAGTTAAGGTGGAATGGTTGTTAAGGTGGTCACAAGGTTCCACAAGAGCCCAAGTGGTCAGAATATGACAGAAAATCCAAAGAAACGTGATCCTGACGTTTTCAACTTCCTGTGAAGACAGTAAACAAAAACCGCAGTTATACATTTTGGTTACTCTTGTCATTTTTGTGTTGTTGCTGTGGTTCTGATGTTGTGTAGTTAGTGTGAGATGCAGCTATTTCATCTGTGGGGGACATTTCTCAAGTACAAATAAATAAGGCAGTGCAGACAGTGTGTCCTCAGAGTCAGTGTGTGTCAAACTAAAGCTCATTTAGAGACCACATCATGGGATTCAAACGTTTCTCATCAAAAGGCTTCTTCACTTCACTTCCACACGTCTTGTTAGAAAACAACAGATTCAGATCTCGTGGCCCTGAGTTATTTATCTCGTACACACACGTTATTATACCGGGGTCACGTAATATATTTTACTATATACCACCAGGGGGTGCTGTAACATACACATAGACACAGTCCCAGTTGTTTTACCTGTTTTTCCTCCTGCATTTGACCACTTAGCCTGACTGATTGTTAGGTTAAGTTCATCCAGATATCGGAAAGATATACTGGGTATGTTGAACTCATTTAGTAGAACACACCCCTGGTGACTCACCTGTATCTTACCTGCCGTGGCTCTTATGGGGTTGATGTTGCACTTGTTGTGTTGGAGCTATGGTTGTGTTGTTGTCGGGGGGAATGATGGCGTCGATTTGATGGCGCCCCCCCTCCTCTGATGGTCAGTCTGATGGATGCAGAGGATGACGGCTGCTGATGTCCGGCTCTGATTGGCTTAGCTACAGGGAGAAAGGTCACACGTGAATCAACTGTTCATCGTTTAGTAAAAGTAAATAACCATTAATCGGTCAATAAACATAAATCAGTAAAGAAACATCAATCAGCAAATAACAATCAGATTGTCCCGATCCTATTTCCACTCCTCAGATTTTAATAATGTCCTGTAGCGCAGCCCTTAAAGATCCAGTGTGTAAGATTTAGGTGAAAGGAACCTTTGGCAGAAATTTAATGTAGAATAATCCTCACGATGTTTTCACTAGTTCATATAATCTAAATTGTAAGAATTTTAGTTTTCTTTACCCCAGAAAAGATCCTTTATAACATGGAGGGGACCCTCTCTACGGAGGCCTCCATGTTTTTTACATTAGTCCAGACTGAACAAACTAAAACCTTTTGAGTTTTTATGACGACTGAAGCTGCCACAGGTTCTTCTTCATGTTTGGAAGGAGAGGGGGAGGGGGAGGGGGGGTTGTTCAGCTGCAACATGACACTTTACCACTAGATGTCACTAAATTCTACACACTGTACCTTTAAGACGAGTCAGAACATCTGACTCGGTCTATTGAGTTTGGATTGTAGCAGTTGTTTCCTCACCTATCTGAGCAGAGTGCCCTCTTCTGGAGACATTCTTAGAGCAGACAGCTTCTTTGATGCGGTCCACTTCCTGTTGGTATCGTTTCCGGTCTCTTACAGCTGACTGCTTGGCGTCCTTCAGGGAAGATTCCAAAGATTTCACTCGCTCTGCTGTGGCCCGCAGGCGTTTTTCCAGCTTGGGCAGCTCACAGCGAAGGTCTGCGTTGTCCCGCACCAGCTGCAGAGCAAAATTTAAACTTATTGAAGCTTGGTGGGGTTGTCCACTATTCAAAAATCAGCAGTTCGATCCCAGTCCTTAAGTGCTGCACATAGATGCTTGGTATGAATGAGTGTGTGAGGTGAATGGCAAAACTTTTAAGAGCTGGTCATCAAGACAAAAAATATCATAATATATATAAATACATATATATATGTATATATGTTTGTGTTTTTTCAGTATTTGAAGGGAAAGGACTGTAGAAATACAGAAATTGATTTTGTTTTCTGTGAAAGATGTTAGATAAATAAAATAAATAAACACACTAACCACAACTGACCCTAATGACATAACTAACATCACTCACCTGTTTGTGAACCTTACTGAGCTGCTCCAGGTTATTTTCTAAGAAGACGATCCTCTGTCTCTGAGCCAAACTACCACCAGCGTCATCGCTATCGTTCTCTAAACTCTGTTCAAAAAACAATTAGTTAACATCAGCACTGATGATCACATTAATCACTGAACATCTGGACATCTCAGTCACAGAGAAACTAATCATTTAGAATAATCACAAAATAATTCAAATGTTTCAGTTCTAATATAATATTATAAATATCTGCAGCTTATTAAAACTCAACTCTTCTATTGTATTCTACAAACGTCTGTTGTAAATTAGTCTTAAATTAACATCAACAGAGGGTTAGAGTCAGTAATACCTGAGGCTAATCCTAGTCATAGGGTTATGTTTGGGTTAGGCTAACCCTTGTGATAGAGACACTTGTGTCATTTAACCCTCTTTTGTTAAATTTGTTTTCTTGTTGAATGATCCATAAATTATTATTAAGACACATCACACAGCTTCATGTCCTGCTCCAATTCTTTGGGTATCAAGTTAGTTAATGACATTTTAAGTAGTTTCCTGAAATTATTCAGAATGAAGTATTTTGCTCATTGTTGGTCTTGATTAAAACAAGTTGTGTATCTAAACTCTTAACAGACACTAGACCATAATAAAGCTCAGGCTCTTAAAGGTTCAGTGTGTAAGATTTAGATGAAAGGGATTTTTGGTAGAAATTGAATTTAAAATAATCCTAGTGATGTTTTCATCGGTGTGTTTCATCTAAATTGTATGAATTGTTTCTTTACCATAGAATGGGCCCTTTTGTATTTAAAAACTTTATATTCACATGGAGGGGGGGTCCTCTTTGTGGAGGCCGCCATGTTTTTATTGTCGTCCAAACTGGACAATCTAAAACCTTTTGAGTTTTCATGAGGGAGTTTTTCCTCCACAGTCGCCAAACTGCTGCTCATTGTCGGAACTGTTGGGTTTCTCTATATTTCGATTTTAAGGTCCTGACCTTCTATGTAAAGTGCCTTAAGATAATGTATATTATGATTTGGCGCTATACAAATAAAAGTGAATTGAATTGAATGATAACTGAAGTTCACCACAGGTTGTTGGGAAGGTGAGATGAGGAGTGTTTAGTTGCAACATGCAACTTCACAACTAGATGTCACTAAATTCCACTCACTGAAACTTTAAATGTTGTTAGACATCCTTTGCAAAGGACTTGAGCGAGCCATCTTCATTCAACTCTCCTCCTATCTTCACCAGAACAACCTTCTCGATCCTCACCAGTCTGGCTTCAAGGCTGGCCACTCAACTTAGACTGTCCTAATGCTGTGTCTGAGCAACTTCACACTGCTAGAGCAGACTCTCTCTCCTCTTCTTCTAGACCTTCCTGCTGCATTTGACACAGTTAACCAGATCCTTATTACCTCCCTTCAGGATCTGGGTGTCTCAGGCTCTGCTCTCTCCCTGCTCTCATCCTACCTCAATGACCGCTCTTACTGGGTAACTTGGAGAGGATCTTTGTCAGAACCTTGTCCTCTCACTACTGGGTCCCTCAAGGTTTTGTCCTGGGTCTTCTCCTCTTCTCTCTGTACACCAACTCTCTCAGCTCTGTCATTCACTCACCTGGCTTTTCCTACCACAGCTACGCAGATGACACCTAACTAATCCTCTCTTTTCCCCAATCTGAAACACAGGTGGCAGCACGAGTCTCTACCTGTCTGACTGACATCTCTCAGTGGATGTCTGCACACCACATGAAAAATGAACCAAGACCAAACTACTTTTCATTACAGGGAAAGTCGCTCCCACCCACGACCTGACTATTACCATTTACAACTCCTTGGTACCCCCCACCTGGACTGCTAGGAACCTGGGTGTGACAACCAACAGTCAACTCTCCCTTACTGCGAACATTACTGCAACAACCCGCTCGTGTAGAAACATGCTGCACAACATCAGGAGAATACATCCCCTTCTCACTCAGAAGGTTGCCCAGGCTCACGACTGTTTGCTGTCCTGGCTCCTAAATGGTGGAACGAGTTCCACATTAACACCAAGACAGAAAGTCTCCACATCTTCCCCCACAGACTAAAGACACATCTCTTCAGACTACACCTCGATGAAGAAGATGTCTTATAAACCATCGTCAACTCTGGTGTTTATATAAAAGAAATACAAATATTTCAGTTTAGTTGCACTTACATGTAGCACTTTGTAGTTTGGCTTTTTTGAAGCAAATTGTACTTACATGATTCTTGCAGTTCTGGGTTTGTTCCCTCATGATTGATGCACTTATTTTAAGTCACTTTGGATAAAAGCATCAGCTAAATGTAATGTAAATTCCCTGCATAGGTTTACAACTGACCCAGACCCTCTTTTTCGATTATGTGGACCGGTTGTAGTTCTTTCATGTTTTTGGAGATACTGCGAAGTTTGATCTTTACTGACTTTTTATGTCAAACAGATCTGTTAAATTCACTGGACTCAAAGATTAAAAATTCAAACAGAACAATTGTAGTCTTCTCACATTCTTGACTCGGCTGCCGACATCCTGGATGAAGAGTTTACGAAGGTGATTCAGTGTCTGCAGCTCTTTGGCCTGTTGGATAAAACATAATAACTCAGCTCATCTGTCACTGTTGCACACTGCACTGAGGATGAATGTTTAAACAAAATCCATGTACCACTGTTTCCTCCAGACCCTTCAGATCGTCTTTGGCTTGTTCTCTTTTCTCATTCAAGAACCTGAATCACACAGAGACCAAGTTTGAAAACCTGAAGAGAAATTGTGACCACAGGATCTGATTTAAATAAATAAGATAAAATATATAGAAGTATATATATATATATAGGTGGATTTGATTATCCAGTTGTTAGGGTTGATGTGGTGATGAAAAGAGCTCAGAAATTACAATGAAAAACAAAATATCAAATGTTGAATGTTTTATACACAAACACACATTGATTTTTAGGTTTTAAATGAGAAAAAATGTTTGATTTAAAATCAGCACTGATGTTTGGCAGGACTACGATGAGCACAGACAGACAAACTTACAGAAGTTTTTGAAGTTTCTGGTCTTTTTTCTCGTCCTCAGTTTTCAGTTTGTCAAAGTCTGATTGAATCTTCCTCATCTCCAGCTGCAGAGCCTGATTCACACTGAAAAATACCACATTCACTTGATACTGAACATTTACTCACATTATGTGACTGAATGAACAGTTTGACCTTAAACCTAGAGACACAAAACTAAAACATTATGACAAACACAACCATGGCAACTTTACAAGGAAACAAAACTCAACTCTGAGAAACTTCATAAATAAAACACAAACTACAGTATAACACAAGCAGAAGTAAAAATTAACACTGCACAACAGTAATATGATGATATAATAAAAATAATCAGAAGAGGTCAGGTGAATAAAAAGAGATCAGTTGTAATGTCTAATAATCGATAATCAATAACATACTCTTTGAGTTGCTCAGCGTCTCTGTGTTTTTGTTCAATCTCGTCTCGGAGTCGACTCTGTTGTTTTTGATGAACTTCTCTGTGGTTCTCCATCTGTTCTTCTAAAGTTCTCTGCAGAACACAGCAGACTTCATTTCCCAAAGTTCTCCTTTTATATCCACTCATTTTATTTTGTTACCGCGATTAAATATTTTATAACTTTCATTATGTTTGTATTATGTTATGTTTTGTAATGTGTTATCCCAATGATCCAAGATGGCACCACAGACGGCAGCCTCATTGTGTTTGCTTTTTTGTTTCGTTTTGTGTGTTAATTCCATTTTCTGCTGTGATACCCACAGCTCTTTCACCAGAGAAGAGCTCCTGAACATTAGAGGAAGAACTCCAGTGGATTTATTTCCACCACCTTTGTGTTTATCAGTGGAATTACTGAACATTCTGGTCAAAGGTGAGCCTTTGCTCACTCAGTGAAACGCAGGAGGAGGGGGAGATGTGCTGGAGCACTCAACGCGGACATTGTTCACCTCTTCCAGGAATATTTCTCTCCAACGTGCATTCACTAAGCAACAAACTGGACAAGCTTCAGTTACTGGTGGTTAGAAACAGAGACTTGTCTTCATCTTGTGTTTCAGCTGAAAGTCTTCCAGTTGTTCAGAGCGGACTGCGACATGAAACTCTCTGGCAAAACGAAAGGTGGGGGAATCTGTTTCTATACAAACAGCAGCTGCTGCAACAACGTGATTCAACAGCACTGTTCTCCTCTTCTGGAAGCCTTTTTTCTAACCCTAACTGTATACCCTTCTACTCTCCCTGTAAGTTCGCCTCATTCATCTTGGTCATTGTGTACATTCCACTGCAGGCCAAGGTGCAGGAGCACACGCTCCAAATAGCGAAGGTTTATCAAATGTCTGACCACAGAGAACACTTTGGATCACTTTTACACAACAGTCAGCAGAGCCTTTCTTACCTGTTGTGAGGACATGTAAGAAATGAACCAGGGTGGCTGTGGAGGACAAACGTGTTTGGACTGCAATGACTGGGATGTTTTCAGGTCTGCTACCAACTGTCTGGATGAATACACAGAGGCTGTGACCCATCACGTACCAGGATTCATAGCTTAACTCAGTCAGTTGAGGTTGGTGAAGGTGAAGACATTTAGGGGTGGGGACCGGTTTAAAGAGTCCAAGTACAAGTTTAGCAGGGCAATAAGAGATGCTAAACGACAAAACTCAGAGAAAATCCAACACCAGTTCTCAGCTAATGATTCTGCACAGGGCTCAGACAGATCACAAACTACAAACCGTCTGCAACCCCACTCCATTAATGACCTGCACCTGGACAACAGAATAGTTCTACTGGCGATGGGACAGACATAATACCACCCCCCATAATATCCCCCACCAGCCCTGCCCACAAGCTCCACTGCCAGCTCAGCAGGGGTCTGTGACTCTCCACACCTGCCCACCACAGTGCCCCCTTCTCCATCTACCACAGTCTCACCCTTTTCCATGCAAAGCAGCCGACCTGTCCTGTCCCACTTTAAGGACACCACCAACCCCTCTCCTAGACTCTCTACAATTTGCCTACAGAGCCAACAGATCTGTAGACCATTCGGTAAACATGGCTCCACTTCATCCTCCAACACCTTGACTCCCAAGGAACCTGCACCAGGATCTGGTTTGTGGACTTCAGCTCTGCATTCAACACCATTGTCCTGCTCCGCTCCAGGACGAGCTCTCCCAGCTGAGCATGCCTGACTCCATCTGCAGGTGGATCACAGACTTCCTGTCTTATAGGAGGCAGTAACCTGTCCGTCACGCTCCTGAAGTTCCCAGATGACACCACCCTCCTTGAACTCATTTCTGGTGGGGACAAGTCTGCCTACAGGTGGGAATTCGACCACCTGGTGACCTGGTGCAACAACTTATAGCTCATCGCTCTAAAAACAGTAGAGATAACTGTGGACTTCAGGAAGAGCCAAGTCCATACATAACCTTTTGACTCTCCAGTGGACACTGTGGAGTCAGTCAGCTTCCTGGGCACCTTCATTACCCAGGACCTGAAGTGAAAGCTGAACATTGGCTCCTTCACCAGGAAAGCCCAGCAGAGGATGTATTTCCTGCGACAGCTGAAGTTCAACAGTGAATCAGTGAAGTGATTTAGGAACAATAGGGTTTTTTATTGAAAATTAGGAAACAGAGTTACCACTAGAGGTTGCAGAGTTAACATGTGTTTTACTGCTCGGATGTGTGATTTGATCAGTAATCAATAATACAGCTTTATTGATTTTACCTTCATCTCAACAGCATCCTTCAGTCTGCTCATGTGTTCTTTCTCTTTGTCCATCACCGTTCCCTCATGCATTTTATCTGTGCACACACACACACACAGAAACAGACACAGTGAGTCTGTCATCTTCTCTGAACTGACTTTGATGCTGACAGACAGCTGCTAGCAAATCAGAGAGCAGTGCTACTATGTAACCGTGGTGACATCTGACCTTGAGCCTGGAGCTTAGCAACCTCCTCCATCAGAGCATCCTGACTTTCCTCCAGCTGCCGCTTCTTCTGCTCCACCTTGTGAAGGTCGTCAGTCAGAGATGACGACTTTGCCTGGAGCTGGAACAACAGAAAAATGACATACCTAAAATGAAAATGTAATAAAAAAATATATATTGATAGTATTATAATTTACTTATTTAGAATGTATTGATTTATAACTTGATAGATACAGACCCTGAAGTTATTTATAACAATATTGGTGCTGAAGGGTGCTGAGCTTTCATTTTGAGCATGGCTGAAATGGAGCCTGTGATCCAAGCATTTCATTGCCAACGACTGCTAAATGTAATTGTTGGGCACATGACAATAAAGACTTGAAACTTGAAACTTAGACTCTTGTTGGCTGTCAGACAGGAAGAACTTCCTTTCATCTCACCTGTGAGACGAGCAGCTGGAGGCGGCTGAGCTCCATTTCACTCGCCATCCTCCTGATGGTGTTTTCCTTCAGGTCAAGCTCCAGCTGTTTGCTGTGAGTCACTAGAGACTTCACCTCAGACTTCATCTTACTGATGTGGAGACGAGCAGTAGTGAACTCGTCCTCCATTGCTCCACTCGTCTCAGTCATCTGAAGAGACAAGTCAGTTTATTAACGACAAGATGAGTCTGTTTATTAACAATGGTATTCTTTCTGTAAGCTATTCTACTCTTTAATATTTTCTACACCAATTGGGTTAATAATAAAATAATGAATATACAGTTACAATAATTAGCAAATGATCCTTTGTAGGAGGCAAAAGATGTTTCGTTTTCAGACATATCAAGTGTTAGCAGTAGAGGACAATGACTGAAATGAGTCTTACAGCTTTGAGGTCGCTTGTTCCGAGGACACTGCCAATGTCTCCTAGGTCTCTGAGCAGCAGATTGAGGATCTCAGCAGATCTCTTCTTATGATGTGAGCTGAGATCCTGCAGCGATGAAAACTCCCTCTGAATCATTTCCAGATTCACCTACAAACACCCGACATGAAAAATAGCTGATTGCTACAAAACTTTCACACTTTAGATGAATAAAGATGATGAACCCTGTTCAGAGTCACAACATATCACATTTTTACTCAGTTCATGGAATTAAGTGTCAAGAGTGACAGATTTCAAATTGTTTTATTTGAGCTACATCTGGTGGTGGTATCAGTTATAACATGGTAGCACAGGGGTTAACCTCACAGTTTTGTGTACAAGCTCCTCATTCAGCTGTTCGTTACAGCGGTTCTTGTCCTCCACCTCCTGACTCTTGTGGTCGTAGTTTACAGCAAGCTCTTCTAATGCCTGAAGCACCTCCTTCACTTCCTCTTTGGCGGAATCATAGTCTCTCTGCACCTGCGACAGCTCCCCCTGCAGACGCTCAAAGTCCTGACGGCCCAATGCCAACAGCTAGATGAGTGAAGGGATCAATGGGTGGTTATAAATGATGGCTATCAGTGATGGTTATCAGTTATTAATTGATGGGCATATGGGACAGTAACACTTACCTCATCCTGATCGATCAGCTGCTGTTTAAGTGTCTCTGACAACTGACTCTGTTGATTGATCTCATCATCCTGAAACATGAGTCACCACTTTTACCTTAACATACCGTTACTCTGACTAACCATTACTCAAACTAAGGATAATTAATAATTAGCATAACTAACTAGAGTAACCTGAGCAGATTTAGGTGAGACTCACCTTGTCGTCCAGCTGCTTGTAAAGTTCGGTGATGAGTGTCTCATATTGAGTCTTCTCCTCATCAGATAGAGGGTCGGTGGACGTGGCCAAGCTGTCCATCACCAGTGTGGTGTCGGCGCTGCTCTTCCTGTTCCTGTTGCTCAGCTGCTCGTCCACAGGGACGCACTCACCTGGACGGACATTTAACTTATTTTATCAACCAACACAGGCTTTAGATTTAGCTGTGCTGCACCATTCATGTCATACGCTTCACTCTCCACCTCACTGCTCCAATAATACTGCATCTAATTCTCCACTGCTGCGTCAGTATTGCTGCCGGTTGATTCAACCCCTCCACCACCCCAGCATCCACCTGTAGGCTCTGACATGGGGTTATAAATATTTGCTCACTTCACTCCTATATCTGGGGGAGCGATGAAGTCAGAACCTAGACGTCCAAGACTATGTTATGATGCATCAAACATTTCACACATCAGTTGTCTGAATGAACTATTTACTATCACTTTTCCATGATGTTACAAACTTTCTTCTCATCAATGTAGTAAATCCTGTAATTGTGTTGATGTGTTCAGTTCCATCAGCATCTATTGTACTTGTGACTCTCTGAGCTTTATTGACTGTTAATAAAGTTGCTTTGGTAGTTTTGCTCTTGTTGAGTTAAGAACAGAGGATGATGCTCCTTGTTAACATCTATGAAACAAACTAGATTTGTGAATATGAGACAAATACAATTTGATTGATTGATGATTACCATTACTGTTACTGTTAATATTACTTTTCTATAACTATTAACTTTACTGTTTAGTTCTGTTTAGAACTTTGGTTCTAGTAATATTACTTTTAATGTGACTGTTACTATTAGTAAAATTTTTCCCAATTACAATTACTTTTACTAGTTCTAGTATTATTATTGTTACTAATACTATTACTTTCATTAGTACTAGTAAAACTTATACTGGTACTATTACTAGTACTTTTACTATTACTAATACTATTAATATTACTATGTAGGCTACTATGTGTATTTATATATATATATAATTATTATTACATACATTACACCTATATATGTATACAATTATTATAATCTTAAATTAACTTTAACTTAACCTTTAAATAATGTGTTAGTATTATTTTTACAATATCGGACAAGATGTTGAATAATTCTTGTAAGTTAGCAGCTGTTAGCAGCTGTTAGCAGCTGTTAGCCGCCACCATCAGATATTAGGGACATAACTTGAGTTGTGCACAGTCATCAAGTGTTTTTGGATGAACTTGAGGGTAGGTTGAGGCTAAAGGTAAATCTGACTGGCTACTGGCTTGTATGGGGGTAAGTGGGGTAGGATCCCTAACCCTAACTCAGTACTATGAAAGTCATGTGGCTGATAAGTAGATCAGACATCATGACCTCGATGGCTTTTTAAACTGAACACCTGCTGTCATAGGCAGCAGAGTCAAAAGCTGTCCCAGTTTAGAACAAAGGACAAGATGAAGAATATCTCTTGTCTGTTCTACTGCACCAATTAAAAAACACCTACCACCAGCTGTTAGAGACATATCTTCAGTTTTGTGTGTATATATATTAAAGTAGGGGGGTCGACAACACAACTTCTGAACGAACCCTGACCTAACTTCCTGAAACAATGATAGTTTTAAAACATGGACACTGGATTTATTTGTTCACCTTTTCTCCAGCGTTTCAGCTCGTTTTCCAGTTTCTGAATCACAATATTCAGACTCCGGTTCTTCTCTTTCTCCTTCTCGTACTTTTTCTTCCACTCCTCGGCCGTCAGCTCCAGGTTCACAGACACAGTGTTCTTTATGGTTTTAGCTCTGAAACAGAAACACAGGATGTGGTTATACCTAATACATCCTGTGCCAGTCAAGTCGCTGCTCGTGTCGATAGATGGAAAACTGTTGATTAATATATTTTTATTGCAACATGCAGGTGAACTGATCTCATGTAGAACTGCAGGAATCTAGTTGAAGTCCTGTTGGTACAGAAGTACTAAACTACTGTACTGAAGTATAAATAATACTTAGCTCTGACTTCTGGCCTTTCATTCCACATTATTCCGAAGACCTGGACTTAGATTTCCCACGTCACAGTTATATGACTCCAGGAACCAATCAAATTGAATTATACATCAATATATTTGCAGACTCATCATGTCATTTAATAAGTCATTAAGTATCTTGGTTTATTATTATATTATGCACGTATCGATGAATTCTTGCATTACAGCAAAAGCATGTTTGTAAGGTCACTGTGACCTTTGACCATATTTTGATTTCAGTCAGGACCATTTTCAATCAAAGAAATCTTCATAAGTTACATTTGGCAACATGACTCTGTTCTGGGACCTCCCTGCCCGTCCATGTGGATACATGGGGAGTCTGAGACAGAGAGCGTCTTGTGCACTGATGGGCAGACTGATGGGCGGACTGATGGACAAACTATTGGACAGTTTGATGGAAGGACTGATGAGTGGACTAATGGAGAGACTGATGGGTGGGCTGATGGACAGACTGATTGGTGGACTTATGAGTGCACTAATGTACAGATGGATGATCTGAGGGATGGACTAATGGAAGGACTGATGGAAGGACTAATGGACAAACCGATGGTAGGACTGATGGATGGACTGTTGGATGATCTGATGGATGGACTAATGGAAGGACTGATAAAGGACTAATGAACAAACTGATGGAAGGACTAATGGATGGACTGTTCCACGGACTGTTCCACGGACTGATGAGTACATACAGAAAATAAATAAAAAAGAATCAATGACAGTGATGATGTCATCAATGATCCTACGACAACTGCTGCTTTGATATAGAATTCATTTTAATATTCTCTAAGAGCTTCCTGTTCAGTACCTCTGTCCAAACATGAGTGTGGACTTGGTCTCGGTCTCGTTGTAAATGGACGGCGAGCAGCAGATGATGATGGTGGTTCGACAGTTTCCTCCCAAAGAGTCCTGAAGAATTCGAGTCATCTTACTGTCTCTGTACGGGACGTGAGTTTTCTACACACCACAAAGACACAGACATGTCAAATACAATAAATGTATTATTGAGATTCACAACAGGAAGTAAAGTTCTCTAATGTTAGGACACTGAAGCAATGAAACAGGAAGTAAAGTTCTCTAACACTATGACAATGAAGCATTGAGACAGGAAGTATCTCCCATGTGACCCCCCCCTCCTCCGTGACCTCCACTGGCTTCCTGTTGGGGCCCGCATCCGATTCAAGACAACGGTGCTGGCCTTCAAGGCCGTCAATGGAACTGCACCCATCTACCTCAAAGTCCGCTCAGCGAAGTCGCAACTCTTCTCTGTTTAGGCACCTCAGTGGTGGAACGATCTCCTGACCAATGCAAAAGACTCAAGACTCATTTGCTCAGACTCCACCTCAACCCAGCATAGCATGACTCCCTCCCAACCCCCCCACCCCAAAAAAAAATGTTTTTTTAAACTTATGCACTTGTTTGTTCGTATGGTTAGCACTTCAATCATAGCACTTATGCACTTAAAGAATCTTTCACAAATAGCAGTTACGATCCTCAGATGAGGGCTTGACAATTGTTTCTATATTTCATTTTACCCCATCGACGGTGATATGTTGTGGTTTCTCTCTTGTGACAAATGTACTTATTGTAAGTAGCTTTGGACAAAAGTGTCTGCTCAATGCCCTAAATGTAAATGTAAGTAAAGTTGTCTAACACGAGGACACTGAAACAGTGAGACAGAAAATAAAGTTCTAAAACACTGGACACTGAAGCCGTGAGACAGGAAGTAAAGTTGTCTAATGTTAGGAACCTAAAGCAGTGAGACAGGAAGTCACATGTCACTCACCGTCCCTTCACTCAAAGCAGCAATGACGTTCCCGAGAGCCGACAGAGACTTGTTGATGTTCTTTGCTTCGTCCAACACGGCACCCTCTGCCCCTGTCTTACTCACCTGAACAACAGAAGGACAGACAGGTCAAAAACAAGACAAGTGAGAGAGAGATGAGGGCAGACAGGTAAATAGAGACAGTCAGGTTAGAGACAGAGAGGTGAATAGATAGGCAGGGGAAAGACAGGTAGAGACAGACAGGGGAGGACATACCGGTGAATAGAGATAGAGAGATTTTAGACAGGCAAGTGAATGGAGACGGAAAGGTTGGAGACAGAAAAGAAAGGACAGACAGGTGAGAGACAAACACCTTCTCACTGCCTGCCAGGTCGACCAGGTAAAGTTTTCCCGACAGTTTCGTCTCTGTCTCCACGTTCTCCTGCTTGATGTTGATCTGAAATATACTGTGACTGCGAGAGCTGTGCTCGTTCATGTCTGCAAGATTAAAAACATGTTAAATAAGTCATTGTCCTCAGAAGAAAACAAGTAAACTCATTAAAGGAAACCCATTATGCTTGTTTTTGAGGATTCTTCATTTTTATTTGGGGTTCTACTTGAAAAGGTTCACAGGCTCCAAAGTTCAGAAAATAATTTAGTTTCTTTATTCTATAACTTTCTGCAGCAGCAGAAGGATTCCGCTCATTGTGGGCACTGTTGTCTCAACTTTAATATGTGAGGAGCCTTGAGATCATATGCACTGCTCAAAAGAATTAAGGGAGCACTTAAGGTCTTGACCTTCTATGTAAAGTGCCTTGAGATAATGTATATTATGATTTGGCGCTATACTAATAAAATTGACACATCGGGCCTTGATGAATGATTCAGGCATACAATCTTTACTCATGAACATTGTTTAATTAGTTGAGAACAATTTGTGACTCAGTGGGTGTGGCCTCCTCATGCCTGGATGTTCTCCTGACAATGACATGATGCTCCTGATGAGTCAGAGGATGGAGTCCTGGGGTATCGCCTCCCAGACCTGGATCATCAATGAGCTTCTGGACAGTCTGTGGACAGACTTGGTGGTGTCGGATGCACCGATACATAACATCCAATAGGTGCTTAACTGGATTTGGGTCAACGCCTTCATCATCCAGGACCAGGAGGAACCCAGGGCCCACTGCACCAGGAGGAACCCAGGGTCCACTGCACCAGGAGGAACCCAGAGTCCACTGCACCAAGAGGAAACCAGGGTCCACTGCACCAGGAGGAACCCAGGGGCTACTACACCAAGAGGAACCCAGGGTCCACTGCACCAGGAGGAACCCAGGGGCTACTACACCAAGAGGAACCCAGGGTCCGCTACACCAGGAGCACCAGGAGGAACCCAAGGTCCACTGCACCAGGAGCACTGGGAGAAACCCAGGGTCCACTGCACCAGGAGGAACCCAGGGGCTACTACACCAAGAAGAACCCAGGGTCCACTGCACCAGGAGCACCAAGAGGAACCCAAGGTCCACTGCACCGGGAGCACTGGGAAAACCCAGGGTCCACTACACCAAGAGGAACCCAGGGTCCACTGCACCAAGAGGAACCCAGGGGCTACTACACCGAGAGGAACCCAGGGTCCGCTGCACCAGGAGCACCAGGAGGAATCCAGGGTCCACCGCACCAGCTCAAGGTCTGACAGTGGCTCTGAGGATTTCATTCTGGTACATAACAGCAGTCAGGGAACCGTTAGCTATGACATGGAGGTCTCTGTGACCCTCCAAGGATCTGCCTCCACAGACCATCACTGCCCATCCACCAAACAGGTCATGTTGGATGATGTTACAGCAGCATAACGTTCACAACGACGTCTCCAGACTCTTTTACGCCTGCTCTCATCCCAATGTAAAGTGCCTTAAAGCTCCAGTGTGTAAGATTCAGGTGAAAGGATCTATTGGCAGAAATTTAATGTAGAATAATCCTCATGATGTTTTCATTAGTTTGTTTCATCTAAATTGTTTGAATTGTAGTTTTCGTTACCCCAGAAAAGGCTGTTTCTGACTGTTCGGTCAGAAAGACACCAGTCACCTGCTGGAGGTCATTTTGTAGAGCAGTGCTCCTCCTGTTCCTCCTCAAACAAAGGAGCAGATACCTGCTGCTGGGTTGATGCTCTTCTACTGTCCAGCTCACTTGGTGTCTCCTGGTGTCCCCTGGTGTCTCCTCAAGCCTCTGGAGACTTTGCTGGAGACACAAACCTTCTTGTGACCACAGGTATGGATGAGTCCTCCTGGAGGAGCTGGACTACCTGTGCAACCTGATGGTGCTGCAGGTAGCGCCTCACGCTACCAGTAGTGACGAGGACCCGAGCAGAACACAGAACTAGAATGAGTCAGGAAGGACCAGGAGACAGCAGCTGTCTGTGGACACCACATTAAAAACATTCCCTGTTGGGGCTCGTTTACTTGTGTCTCATTGAACCTGTTGTGACTTTGATTTGCACCAAAACAGAGAAACTGATAAGTAAGTGGTATCAGCAGTAGTAGGTGTATCAATAGTAGTATCAGTAGTAGTAGTATTAGTAGCATCAGTACTTTCAGTAGTAGTAGTGGTAGTAGTACTTTCAGTAGTAGTAATAGTAGTACACTCACTGGTCACTGCGACATGTCTGTTTGCTTTTCCCTCGTCGATAACGTCCATCACCTCATCGGGACTAGAAACAAAACGCTCTGTACAACCCTACACGGAGTACACTATTACTGCAGTATTCATGTACTACAAATGCAGTAATGATGTTGTCATGCATGTTGTAGTACATCTACTAGTATGTGTTAAAGTACATATTGCAGCACATATTGTAGTACATATAGTGTGTGTAATGTGTAATAGTACATTGTAATTCATGTTAGTGACATTTATTAGTACATATAGTAGAAGATGTAGTATAATGTGTAGTTGTACATGTACATATAATAATATGTGTAAAAAGGTAAATGTTTTGTAGTACATGTAGTAGTAGAAGATGTAGTTGTATGTGTAGTTGTATTCATGGTTGTACATTTTGCAGTACATGTTGCAGTAAATGTTGTGATATTCTGTATGTTGTAGTACATGTAGTAGAACATGTGGTTGTACATAAAGTAGGAAATGTTTTAGTATATGTGGTAGGCATTACTTTGTGCAATAGCATGCAGAAAAAAAATCAGAAGAACCTGTAGTAATATACCTTATGTGACCACGTAACAACATGTGGTTGTACATGTAGTTGAACATGTAGTGGTAAATGTCTTAGTATAGGCAGTCGAAGATACAGAAGAACATGTAGTAGTACACAGTATGTTGCAGTACTCCAGATCAGATACCTTTACGAAGGGAACCCTGTTCTTGTCCTCGTGAACGGCCAAGTTTGTCTTTGACACTAAAATATGAAATCATGAGTCAGCAGTTTCATTTTACTGAATCGTATCTGATCAATAAGATTAATTGATTATTGATGAATCAATAACAACGTTGAATCTTTACCATCCAGCAGGTCTCTGATTTTATCCAGGTAGATTTCAAAATAAGAGACCTGCAGAGAGACAGTTTTATTAAGACTTTAAACCTAAACTAAAAACACAAAATCATTTAAATGTATTTATTGATTGATTATTGGGATTAATGACGGATTACATTTTTTAGCAATCTTTAAAAACAGATTAAAATTTTAAATCCTTTTGTACAACTGGACCATTTTATTATGATATGCAGATATTTATATTTTAAACATGTAAACATGATTATTATCATTTTGATGTACTTGATTTTCCTTCTATGAAAGTATTTTGATTCATGTATACTTTGTGAAATTTGTACTTCAGAACTGTTAAAAGTAGTTGAATTTCATTTG
Source organism: Paralichthys olivaceus (assembly GCF_024713975.1). NCBI lineage: Eukaryota > Metazoa > Chordata > Actinopteri > Pleuronectiformes > Paralichthyidae > Paralichthys > Paralichthys olivaceus. The sequence continues at coordinate 24,769 of NC_091102.1, forward strand.
TGATGTCATGAATCATGACTGTGGACAAATAAGTTCAGTGACATCATCACCTTGATGTGAAACTCCAGGTTTTCGTCCATCGAGTAGATGTGGTCAAAAATGTCTCGAGAGATTCGTGGAATGATTCCCATGAGAGGGGGGTCGTGAAGGTTCCCCTGAAAAAAGAATCAACCAATCTGAAATCATGATTACAACATTAATAAATTCCCTAACCCTAAAGTTATTTCAAACATCCTTAAAACATGGTAGAAACTAGTTTTTTAAAACATAATAAAAAACATTGAAACATTACTTAACCATTATTATCATATATTATTTAAACATAAACAGACAAAAGTCGCTAAAACATCTGATTTAAAAACTCACCTCCATAGTGTGAGTCTTTCCTGACGACGTCTGACCGTACGCAAAGATCGTCCCATTATATCCGCCCAACACATCTGCAACACACAACAACACAACAATATATAATAACAACAACACACAATACACAATACACAGTAACAAACCACAATAACAACAACATTTTGTTTTATCCCGATACAAAAATATTCTATTCAATAAAAACGATCTGTCACTGTACTGATCAGAGACAGACAGACAGACCAACAGACAGACAGGTACACATACAGACAAGTAGATAAACAGAAAGACAGACAGACATGTAGACAGACAGACATGTAGAAAGACAGACAGGTAGAAAGACAGACATGTAGACAGACAGGTAGAGAGACAGACATGTAGACAGACAGGTAGAGAGACAGACATGTAGAAAGACAGACATGTAGACAGACAGGTAGAAAGACAGACATGTAGACAGACAGGTAGAGAGACAGACATGTAGACAGACAGGTAGAGAGACAGATATGTAGAAAGACAGACATGTAGACAGACAGGTAGAAAGACAGACATGTAGACAGACAGGTAGAAAGACAGACATGTAGACAGACAGGTAGAGAGACAGACATGTAGACAGACAGGTAGAAAGACAGACATGTAGACAGACAGGTAGAGAGACAGACATGTAGACAGACAGGTAGAGAGACAGACATGTAGAAAGACAGACATGTAGACAGACAGGTAGAAAGACAGACATGTAGACAGACAGGTAGAAAGACAGACATGTAGACAGACAGGTAGAGAGATAGACATGTAGACAGACAGGTAGAAAGACAGACATGTAGACAGACAGGTAGAGAGACAGACATGTAGACAGACAGGTAGAAAGACAGACATGTAGACAGACAGGTAGAGAGATAGACATGTAGACAGACATGTAGAGAGACAGACAGGTGTCTGACCTCTGACGATCTGTTTGGCACACGTGTCGTAGACCTGAACTTGTTCCGTGTTCGGAGCGAAGACTCTGTCAAACACATATGGTTTCCCCTGAAACACAGGAAACAACCTGTCAAAATAAAAGCCTTTTGTTGTATATTTTATTGTGTCACCACCCACAGCGTCTCTGAGGGTTTTAAAAACGAACTCATCACCACTCACCTGGACACATGAACAAATCAGAGCATAGAATAAAATGAGTAGACCCTGGACAGATGTTGTGATGAACATCTGTCCAAAGACGTTTATGTGCCTGTATTTCAATAAACTTTATTTAAATTCAAATATCTAAACTTCAGTTTTATTTGTATATCATCAAATCATCAAGGCTATAGACAGTAACAGACAGTAAAGGACCGTAAAGGACCGTAAAGGACCGTAACAGACAATATTAGACAGGAACAGACAATAAAAGACAGTAACAGACAGTAACAGACGGTAACAGACAGTAACGGACATTAACAGACAATAAGGGATGGTAACAGACAATAACAGACAGCAACAGACAATAAGAGACAGTAAAGGACCATAGCAGACAATAACAGACAGTAAAGGACCATAGCAGACAATAACAGACAGTAAAGGACAGTAACAGACAATAAAAGACAATAACAGACAGTAAAGGACAGTAACAGACAATAAAAGACAGTAACAGATGGTAACAGACAGTAACGGACAATAACTGACAATAAGGGATGGTAACAGACAGTAACAGACAATAAGAGACAGTAAAGGACCATAGCAGACAATAACAGACAGTAAAGGACCATAACAGACAATAACAGACAGAAATTAACAGTAACAAACAATAACAGACAGTAAAGGACAGTAACAGACAATACCAGACAATCACGGACAGTAAAGGACAGTAACAGACAATAGGGGACAGTAAGAGACAATAACAGACAGTAACAGACAATAGGGGACAGTAACAGACAATAACAGAAAGTAAAGGACAGTAACAGACAATAACAGACAATAACAGACAATAACAGACAGTAACAGACAATGGAGGACAGTAACAGACAATGGAGGACAGTAACAGACAATGGAGGACAGTAATAGACAATAACAGACAGTAACAGACAATAATGGACAGTAACGGATGGTAACAGACAATAACAGACAGTAAAAGACAATAACAGACAGTAACAGACAGTAACAGACAATAACAGACAATCACGGACAGTAACAGAGAGTAACAGACAGTAACGGACAATGGAGGACAGTAACAGACAATAATGGACAGTAACGGATGGTAACAGACAGTAAAAGACAATAACAGACAGTAACAGACAATAACAGACAATAACAGAAAGTAAAGGACAGTAACATACAGTAACAGACAATAACAGACAGTAACAGACAGTAACCGACAGTAACAGACAATGGAGGACAGTAACAGACAATAATGGACAGTAACAGACAGTAGAAGACAATAACAGACAGTAACAGACAGTAAAAGACAATAACAGACAGTAACAGACAATAACAGACAGTAACAGACAGTAACAGACAATAACAGACAGTAACAGACAATGGAGGACAGTAACAGACAATGGAGGACAGTAATAGACAATAACAGACAGTAACAGACAATTACGGACAGTAACAGACAGTAACGGACAGTAATGGACAATGGAGGACAGTAACAGACAATAATGGACAGTAACGGATGGTAACAGACAATAACAGACAGTAAAAGACAATAACAGACAGTAACAGACAGTAACAGACAATAACAGACAGTAACAGACAATAACAGACAGTAAAAGACAATAACAGACAGTAACAGACAATAACAGACAATAACAGAAAGTAAAGGACAGTAACATACAGTAACAGACAATAACAGACAATAACCGACAGTAACAGACAATGGAGGACAGTAACAGACAATAATGGACAGTAACAGACAGTAGAAGACAATAACAGACAGTAACAGACAGTAAAAGACAATAACAGACAGTAACAGACAATAACAGACAATAACAGACAGTAGAGGACACTCACCGACACAACCACCGTTTCATCTCCGTTGAATTTGGGGATAAATTTGTCTCCGCGGCTTCGCTCCGCTTCGTTCAGCGGCCTGAAGCGACACATCACCTTCACTCCGCACAGCCCGCACTGCCCCGCATCCGCCATCACCGTCAACACACCCTGATCCTGGTCCTGATATTGGTCCTGATCTTGATCTTGATCCTGGTCCTGGTCCTGATCCTGGTCCTGATCCTGGTCTGGTTAAAACAAACCAAACCACGGAGATATCAACAGACGTTGACCGGCAGAGACGCGCTGAGCTCGGTCAGATCATCACAGAGGCTCCGCTGAACACTGGAGCACCTAGTCGCGAGGAACTCTGGGACATGGAGTCAATCTATGAAAATGTGTAATGACATCATTGATCAATAATTAGGATCAGTTATTGATCACACTTAGTGTCAATGACACGTGATGTATTATTAGAACATGAATCAAAGCGTTTGAACACGTCATACAGATCAAATCTATATGTTCTCAATAACTCATATAACTAATGTCATCAAACAGGCTAAATGTAAATTCTGGCTAAGTCTGATAATTCTTATTTAAGAGAGATCTGTTCCATGACTCTCGCTAACATTAATCCTGCTCAGTCACCATGGTAATGTGGAGTTCAGCGCTAACCTGCTCTGTACCAGTAAAATTGACTGGCTATGTTAAGCGGTGTCTCAAAGAAAGTCAGAAACAAGTTGTTCCGTCCAAAGGTTTTGTTTCGCTCTGAATGTCTGGTGCAGGTGAAGGTTTATTAGGTCCGTGGGTCCGAGTCGTCACACAGGCTTCATCAGGCTCATTCACAGTAAATGAATCTATGATATGAGAATGTAGAGAGCCTAACCCTAACCCCCACAGAAGGAATTTACTGTACACACAATGTAAGTGAGAGGAAACCTGGAGTAATAGACAATGATTATTAAGTAATTCATACAGACACAGCTTTGTACACAAGGTCAATCAATCACAGTCTGAGTCCTGTATATATTTAATCTGTTTCCTATAGAACAAGATTAAATCTGTTTCCTATAGAACAAGATTAAATCTACATGTTTCATATAGAACAAGATTAAATCTACATGTTTTATATGAACAAGATTAAATCTGTTTCCTATAGAACAAGATTAAATCTACATGTTTCATATAGAACAAGATTAAATCTACATGTTTCATATGAACAAGATTAAATCTGTTTCATATAGAACAAGATTTAATCTGTTTCCTATAGAACAAGATTAAATCTGTTCAATATAGAACAAGATTAAATCTACATGTTTCATATAGAACAAGATTAAATCTACATGTTTCATATGAACAAGATTAAATCTGTTTCATATAGAACAAGATTTAATCTGTTTCCTATAGAACAAGATTAAATCTGTTTCATATAGAACAAGATTAAATCTACATGTTTTATATGAACAAGATTAAATCTGTTTCCTATAGAACAAGATTAAATCTACATGTTTCATATGAACAAGATTAAATCTGTTTCATATAGAACAAGATTTAATCTGTTTCCTATAGAACAAGATTAAATCTGTTCAATATAGAACAAGATTTAATCTGTTTCCTATAGAACAAGATTTAATCTGTTTCATATAGAACAAGATTTAATCTGTTTCCTATAGAACAAGATTAAACCTGTTTCCTATAGAACAAGATTAAATCTACATGTTTCATATGAACAAGATTTAATCTGTTTCCTATAGAACAAGATTAAATCTGTTTCCTATAGAACAAGATTAAATCTGTTTCATATAGAACAAGATTAAATCTACATGTTTTATATGAACAAGATTAAATCTGTTTCCTATAGAACAAGATTAAATCTACATGTTTCATATAGAACAAGATTAAATCTACATGTTTCATATGAACAAGATTAAATCTGTTTCATATAGAACAAGATTTAATCTGTTTCCTATAGAACAAGATTAAATCTGTTCAATATAGAACAAGATTAAATCTACATGTTTCATATAGAACAAGATTAAATCTACATGTTTCATATGAACAAGATTAAATCTGTTTCATATAGAACAAGATTTAATCTGTTTCCTATAGAACAAGATTAAATCTGTTTCATATAGAACAAGATTAAATCTACATGTTTTATATGAACAAGATTAAATCTGTTTCCTATAGAACAAGATTAAATCTACATGTTTCATATGAACAAGATTAAATCTGTTTCATATAGAACAAGATTTAATCTGTTTCCTATAGAACAAGATTAAATCTGTTCAATATAGAACAAGATTTAATCTGTTTCCTATAGAACAAGATTTAATCTGTTTCATATAGAACAAGATTTAATCTGTTTCCTATAGAACAAGATTAAACCTGTTTCCTATAGAACAAGATTAAATCTACATGTTTCATATGAACAAGATTTAATCTGTTTCCTATAGAACAAGATTAAATCTGTTTCCTATAGAACAAGATTAAATCTGTTTCATATAGAACAAGATTAAATCTACATGTTTTATATGAACAAGATTAAATCTGTTTCCTATAGAACAAGATTAAATCTACATGTTTCCTATAGAACAAGATTAAATCTACATGTTTCATATGAACAAGATTAAATCTGTTTCATATAGAACAAGATTTAATCTGTTTCCTATAGAACAAGATTAAATCTGTTCCATATAGAACAAGATTTAATCTGTTTCCTATAGAACAAGATTTAATCTGTTTCATATAGAACAAGATTTAATCTGTTTCCTATAGAACAAGATTAAACCTGTTTCCTATAGAACAAGATTAAATCTACATGTTTCATATGAACAAGATTTAATCTGTTTCCTATAGAACAAGATTAAATCTGTTCCATATAGAACAAGATTTAATCTGTTTCATATGAACAAGATTAAATCTGTTTCCTATAGAACAAGATTAAATCTGTTTCCTATAGAACAAGATTAAATCTGTTTCATATAGAACAAGATTAAATCTGTTTCATATAGAACAAGATTAAATCTACATGTTTTATATGAACAAGATTAAATCTGTTTCCTATAGAACAAGATTAAATCTGTTTCATATAGAACAAGATTAAATCTGTTTCATATAGAACAAGATTAAATCTACATGTTTTATATGAACAAGATTAAATCTGTTTCCTATAGAACAAGATTAAATCTGTTTCCTATAGAACAAGATTAAATCTGTTTCATATAGAACAAGATTAAATCTACATGTTTTATATGAACAAGATTAAATCTGTTTCCTATAGAACAAGATTAAATCTGTTTCATATAGAACAAGATTAAATCTACATGTTTTATATGAACAAGATTAAATCTGTTTCCTATAGAACAAGATTAAATCTGTTTCCTATAGAACAAGATTAAATCTGTTTCCTATAGAACAAGATTAAATCTGTTTCATATAGAACAAGATTAAATCTACATGTTTCATATGAACAAGATTTAATCTGTTTCCTATAGAACAAGATTTAATCTGTTTCCTATAGAACAAGATTAAATCTGTTTCCTATAGAACAAGATTAAATCTACATGTTTCATATGAACAAGATTAAATCTGTTTCCTATAGAACAAGATTAAATGTGTTTCATATAGAATAAGATTAAATCTACATGTTTCATATGAACAAGATTACATCTGTTCCATATAGAACAAGATTTAATCTTCATGTTTCATATGAACAAGATTTAATCTGTTTCCTATAGAACAAGATTAAATCTACATGTTTCCTCTAGAACAAGATTAAATCTACATGTTTCCTATTAAACAAGATTAAATCTACATGTTTCATATAGAACAAGATTAAATCTGTTTCCTATAGAACAAGATTTAATCTGTTTTATTTAGAACATGATTGGGGGAGATGCCCGCCTCTCACTTTCCTCTCCCACGTTGATTGGCTCATCCACATGTGAGTCAGTTCTGTGATTGGGCGGAGTAATTCATTGTATTTCTAACAATGTTGTTCAAACTGATAATGAAAATAATAATTTGTGATATTCACCTCATTCAAAACAGATCAAAGTTTGTTGGAAGATTCTCCTTCTACAATGAGCACATTTTGAGCATAGTGTGCACGGATTGTTCAACAGCAACATGTTACACAACGTCTGATTCCCCAGAGTCTCACAAAGACTGCATCACTGTTGACTTCGTGTGTGTGTGCAAGTGAATGAAAGGATGAACTGATGAGTGAACATTATTTCTCCTTCCTTATCGTCAGCACAAAAAGTTCATCCATCTGTTTGGGTTTTTATTAAATCTGAAGCAGAAGAACAAATGTTCCACTTTTGAAAAAGATAAACATCAGTTCATACTCGTCTGTGACCTCACCAATATTTCACGATAAAAAACTTTGTTACGGCTGAAGATTCACTTTTATTTTACGAGATGCATTTTTTTTATTTGAATGAGTGTCAGTGATTTAAAGGCCAAGGAGCCACATGTAAAAATATAAACAAACATTGTTTAAATCTGTGAAAACAAATCAAATGTCTCATCTTTTAAAAAAAAAAACCTTTTTTAAAAGAAACAAGAAATGTGAGAAATAAATAACCAATCAGAGCGAAGATACAGACTCATCATGGACCAATCAGAGGGAAGATACAGGACTTTTTTTGGACCCATCAGAAATGATTCTGGAGTCACATGAGAAACTAAATTAAAACAAACTATTTTACATGAGACAATTTACAAACTGTACAACAGTTACATCAATAACAATAATTATAATATAAACAGTAAAATGTTCTGATTGGACTCAGAGACGATGATGTCATCATCTTGTAGAGGTCACTGCAGGTCACATTCACTGGTCAGACACAGGGCGCAGTAGGGGCTGATGGGATACGATGTCATGTGACCTCCATGGGCAGCGTTGTCTCCGACAAACCGTTCAGACGTCTCTCCGATTCGTTTGAGTCTCTGAGGATTATTAGTTTTTATAAAAGTTAGAAGTTGTTCATCTTCCCCCGTGGGTGTGTGGGTGTGCGTGTGTGCGTTTACCTGCCAGTGGACACTTTGGGAACTCTGTCCAGGCTGGCGGCGATTTTTAAGGCAGAGGTTGGCGGGGCAGGGGGTCGAGCAGGGTGGGGGTGTGCAGGAGAGACTCCCCCCACCTGGCTCCTTGCGTTGGGAAAGGACTGATGGGAGGAGGAGGAGGACCGTCGAGCTGACAGCCCTGACCTGTTGAGAGACGAGGAGGAAGAGTACGGAGGCCTGGAAGGACCTGAAACAATAAATACACGTTTCAACATGTTTCTGTTTCAAAAGTTATATCAAGTTTTATATCTGAAAGTCATTTGTCAATTAATCTAAGACACAAACAAAAACACTTCTAGGTATTTGAAATATTGTAATAAATGTGATCATTCCCCTCGGGAATGAATAAAGTATGTCTATCTAAACAAGCTGAACAAGAATGATGAGGAAATATGAATTAAGTATCTTGTTTTCATATTTTTCCTGATTATTTTCTCTTGATTTATTTCTGAGCGATCTGACTGACGTCAGCTCTGACAGGAGGGGGCGCTCACCTAAAGGATGGACTCCATTCACACTGGTCCTGTAGGGTTTGATCTCAGTGCTGACGTGAGAAGGCGGAGCACTGATGTTAGAAGGCGGAGCACTGATCACAGCCGACGCTGCAAACTGAGCGCTCGCAGAATCCAGAGTCTTTGAACTGGAGTCACATGATCGAGTCGCCTAGAAACCAGAGACAAAAACCAAAACTAAACAGTCAGAGTTATTGATTAATGACAATGTTATAAAGTTAATGCTAATAATGATAAGTGATGAAGCTAACTCTGGCTTGTTATAAAGCTAATGCTAACCCTGAGTCACCTGTGTTGTGTTGTGTGCAGTGTGTCTGTATGAAGCTGTGTTGTTTTGTTCCAGCTGTTGTCTCTGCATCTGGACCAGCTGTTGTTGATGACTGTGGTACTGCTCCTCCGTGATGCCTCCTGCTGGTGCACAGAGAAACAACATGTTAACATGATGACACTGATTCCAGATTAACAAAGTTTCTAACGTCAGTTTTAAACTATGAATCATTGAACATGTGATCGTCAAATTAGTTGGTTGGATAGTTGGCGAATTATACAAAAAAAATAAAACTATTGGAGTATAGTATAGTTTGTATAGTTTGTATGTCGTTCTTAAACGTTGTGAGATAAAAAGGTTTTTGATATTTTCAACAATTTATAATGAAAATAACCAGACTGATATTTAGAGTTTGAGATTTAATCCAAATAAAAATCTGGATCTTGTGAATTTAGATATGGTTTCACGAGGGGATTGATGGTGGGGGGATGAACCGACTGATGCTCTAGTGGATCAACCATCATCTAGGTAATCAACCATCATCATCACCACAGGCAGATGTCAGGCGACAGGTGAGTCTGCTGTCGTCCAGCGTGACTCCTTCCCTCTGGTCGTGACAGGGTCGGGGTCTGAAGCAGAACCTCCTCAGGTTCTGAATGTTGTTAAGGACTTCAGTCAGCGAGGGGGGGGCAGATCCTATGCTCAGGGGAGGTTTCCGGTCCAGTGGTACTAGGTCTCTGTGGAGACTCGTTCTGGAGTCCAGCTGCTTCAGGACCGGGTCTAAAAGTGACGAGGCTCGGTCCAGAACGATCCTGATCACAATGGATGAAGATAAAATTGAACATTGTAGCCAGCCGAAGGTGGGGCTAGAGAACAGGTTAGTTATTCAAAGATAATTTATAAGTCTTTTACTTATCAATAATCAAATCTTAATTATAATTTTGTAATGTGATTAGGAAGATAAATCTAAATAATAAAATATTATGAAAACAATTACTACCTACAGTTTTAGAATAAACAGGAATAAATCAAACTTTATTCAATTTTTAAATAATTTAAATTGATAGTTTCATTCTTTTTTTTCTCTTCAGGTGTTTTCACCTGGTTCTTACTTAACCTCATTTTCAGACGTACAAATATATATATATATATACATATATACACACACATATATATATATATATATACATGTGTGTGTTTGTGTATATATACACACACACATGTGTGTGTGTATATATATATATATATGAAACTCAAACTAAATATCAGGGGTCCACCAACTCAGTCTCTTCCACAAAAACAGAAAAGGTGGAGGTGACGTGTCAGTGGTTTATTGCTGGATCAGTATTTACCTGCCCCCTCGTCCAATCCTGCGACGGCCCAGTCCCGTCCAATGAGGAGGCAGTGACAGTTCTGTCAGAGAGTGACGTACACACGGAGGGAGGAGCTCTGGATAATCGTCTCTGCCTGTCTGCTCCGGATGAGGCTTTAGAAACAAACACGTAAAACAACTGAATCAGGGGACAAAGGCCCATTTGTCAACATTTTCAACATTAAAAACTTCAGGATGAAAACAAAAGAGAGAAAACTCACAAGGAGATAATGACATCCTGCTTTTCTCCTGAAGACAAAAAGTCCATCAGGATTATTCTCTTCATCAGGCGAGGACGGAGGCGACTGAGGAGAACCAATCAGATTTAATTAAACAGATTTGACATCACAACTGGACTGAGACTGAACATTTAGACAGATGTGTCACTGACTAGTGGTGGTGGTGGACCGTCGTCTTCTCCTGAGCTGTGGAAGTCGTACTGTTTGATGTCGGCCTGGTTGACGGTGTAGGGACCGGGAAGTCGAGTGAGACGTCTCTGCGAGGGACAGAATCTGTCCCGTCTGACGTTCTTCTTCTTTGGTCTGAGCAGGTCGATGGGAAACTCTTCTCTGACAGACTCCTGCTTCTTCTGCACCTGAAACCAGAAACACCAACAAACTGAGGAATTCAACTCTTCGGCTTTTAAATGTGTTAATATAAATGACAATGACTGACACACGTGGGTAAAGGATCACACGTATGTGGACTCACTACCTTTATCTTGGCGTCAGTTTTGTGTCTGTTCCCATTGGTCAGAGTCACTGGAGTGCTGTACACTGGTTTCTCCACCAGAGGGAGTGAAATCTCTCGGAGGATGTCTCCACTGAAGTCTCCCATCTGATACCTGAACACAACATCCTCATCACCCTGTGTCATGAAAACATTGAGCAGCCAGTCCCGATACCATGAAATGTCTATTTTTGATACCCAGTTTGTTCCCACGTACTTTAACACACACTTCTTTATAAAAATATTTGAAAATACAAAAAGCTCTGGAGCCTTCAAGTATTAAATAAAAAGAAAAGGACGGTTAGACCAGAGGCATAAAGGAAAATAGTGCGATTTCAGTTATCAGGTTTAATAAGTGTAAGAAAACAGCAGAGGCTGCAAACACACTGTACTAACACACACACAAACACACACACACACCTATACTACACTCTCACGTTACACCTCGTCGTTTTCAATGTGTTTAAATATGTGTCTTATAAACTCCAGAGTAGGGCGGCTGAATAATGGAAAAAATTCTAATCACGATTATTTTACACTATTACTCATTGACTTTGGAAACATCACGCACTTATTGAACTGAAAAGTAATTGTGGTGCCCGAGTTCACAGACTCGAGGGACAACAAAGATCCTGCTGTTTTCTAATCACTGGTGTAGAACTGATCTTTACAAGAACCTGATATATATTATTATTATTATATTAATGTTCCTGGATAAACAGGGCGTTGTGTATAACACACACTGACGTCATGTATTTAGTTATTAATCAGGATCAGTGTCACTCCTCAACTTGTGTTGTGTGTTTAAAAACATGTTTCATAATCTCTCGAGGATCAAACACAAATTGAACTTCAGTACTGTACGTGTCCTAATCATTTCTGATTAGAGTTGGTGTTTATTGTTAATATGTAAAGTGAGAACAGGTCGGCGGAGGAGTGAGGACATGTGGCACGGTACAAGGACACCAGACAATGTGAGCCTGTGGCAGGTCCGTATTTAACTGGTATCAGTGACCATGACAGTGGCGTTTAATTTGTCGCCACTAAACTTTAATGTGAATATGAAACAGGAAGTGATGTACAGATGTGAACCCGTCCTCACCTCCTCTCCACCACCTCCAGGGTGAGGTGCAGCAGCTCTCTCTTGGACTTTTCTCTCCTCTTGATCATCTCCAGGATGGAGACGGTGCGACTGAATTCTCTCCTCAGCCTCAGCATCTTCTCGTACGACGCCTCATCATTCTTACGATTCTAAGGAAACAAAAATGTTGTCAGAAACCTTTTCAAATAGAATCTGAGAGACTCTGAGAGAAAGGTGTGGACTCACCTTCCTGGTCTGCATCTTCTCAGTCCTGCGTCTGAACGCCACGTATGCATCGTTGTTGGTGGATCCGTCTCTTTTCTCCTGTTTTATGTGAGGAATCAGTGACGGACCTCGACAGTTCCTCCTCTTCCTCAACCAGTAATCGTAGACAGACTTCAACAGGTAGTCATCCTCGTTCAGCAGCAGCTTTGCTTCCGACAGAGACACCAGCTGAAACCACACCCAGAGGTCAGAAGAAGAACGTAGGATCGACACTGTTCCATCAGCGATTTTTAGATGTTAAGAAGGTGCAACATCCTCTGTCCTGTCCTCTGTCCTTCATTCAACAAGAGGAAGACTACAAGAAACTGGTCTTGACACTCACACACACATTCATACATCTATGGGTTCAATATCTTGCCCAATGACACTTCGGCACCACGCCCCCTTTATGCAAACGTGCATGCACACTGGTGAAGAAGAAACCTCTACCCCTCAGCTGATAACACAAAAGTCAGTTGCTCTGGACATTTCTGGAACTTTTCCTGCAGCACAAACCTGTGCACCGTGTGTCACACACACACAGACTAACACAACAGCATCTCACACACACACACACAAACTTGGACTCAACAGAACAACTTTGTCAAACTGTTCAACATCGAGTCACCGAATCAGGGTTTGTCAACCCTAGTGAGTGTGTGTGTTTCTGTCTATGTTACCTGATGAGTACTGGCCTTCTCCAGTCGGTCCACCATAGTTTCAAACTGCAGAGGTCTGATCTCCATCTTTCTGTTCAGTCTGTTCATCAGCGTCTCGTCCTCAGAGTCCAGGTCATAGTCAGGTTCCTCCAGGTCCAGAGACAGAGCTGTAACACACACACAATACATATACACACATACATGAATACATTTACACTCTGACCACGCACACACCAAAACTGACATTTAAAATCTTTTACCAACCTAATTTTTCTCATTTCAGTTAATTTGGTTAATACTTTCCCCGACGCGTGCATTTACAAGCGGGGGTGTTCTGTTACATAGTGGCTTCATTACCCTGCAGCACGTTCTCCCCCCTCACTCCCCCACTGACACACGCTGTTTACACACAACATGAGACGTAATGTGACAGCCAGGACATCAGGGTTTAAAGGACCTGAACGGTCCGGATTCATGATCCGACAAAAAGACACACGTACACACACGCAGGAGTTACATTAAATAATCGTTCATTAATCATAATCGAGGTAAAAGTTTGAAATAATCTTGATATTGATTTGAAGTCATATCGCCCAGCCCCAAAACACACTCTTTCTACACACCCACATGAATACACATACACTGTTACTACACACAAGCTTGGTTCTTACGCTGGATGTGGATCAGCTGTTTAGGAACTTTGACGTCTCCTCTATACAGTCGATCATAGTACGTGTTGTTACTTTCAGCTTCAGGAACAGGAATCACCATGTTCTCCTTCTTGTCCCTGAACACCTGCTGAGCAGAGATCGCCCTCTGCAGGTGGTGCTCCTGAAACACAGGCAACATGTCATGTTCACACACTTTGTTGCTTCCCCGACTCACCGAGGAGAGAGTGGTCGAAAGTATGACGGACAAAACCTGACATAAGTAGAAATAAATGAACAAATAAATGCAGTAATAATTAATAAATGAAAAATAAAGGCATATTATTGATGAAACAGGCTATTGATGTATTTCAGCATTTATTTATTTCCATCTCTGTATGCTAATAAGGTAGGAGGTCCTAGCATCAGTTTGAAGTAGGATTGGTCAGCTGAGCAAACCAGACAGAAGTAAACAATTCCCATAAATCTGACACAAGCTAGTTAGGTACACTTGTTGTTTGGACATAGTAGATGCAGCGCTGACATAACGTGATGCATGCTGATCTGGACACAATGCATGCTGATTAGAATTTTGGTCTGAATTCACCCAGCATTGCAAAACATCACGGATCACATGATCTTCAAACATCGTGGAAGCAAGCCGGCTTCAGTCAGACCTCCTCCAGCTGAGGTGGCCGCTTCTGTGACATCACAACTCTGCTCTGATTGGCTTCAGAGACACGCATGACATTTAAGGTGCTAAAAGCCAAACCCTCTTTCTGTGCTTGAAAAATGTCAAACACAATATCCACCTTTTACCTCGTAAATAAAAGTTATATATTGAGTTTGATCATATATATACACGTATACATTATGTGTGAATATATAATATTAACCACTGACAGTGCACATCTGTTGCTTTCTCTTCTTTCTATTATCACATTTGCCTTATTGCTTTTTTTTATTGTGTTGATTAATAAAAAATCAAAAGATGTGATACATTTTCATCTCCTGTCACTTTTTTCAACTGAAACAAAGTTTTCAGTCGACTTTGTTGTTCTTTGTTTGAAAACACAGGGATTTCCTAAACTTCTCTTTAATCTGCAACGGAAAAAATCGAACGCTGTGAGATAGGTTGTTGTTCTCGTCGATGCTACGAGAAGTAAAAAGTGTCCGACTCTGGATACACGATGTTGGCGTGTAATCTGGATACACGGTGTTGACCCAGTGTTGGGATGTAATCTAGATACAAAGTGTTGGGATGTAATCTAGATACAAAGTGTTGGGATGTAACCTAGATACAAAGTGTTGGGATGTAATCTGGATACAGTGTTGACCCAGTGTTGGGATGTAATCTGGATACAGTGTTGGGATGTAATCTAGATACAAAGTGTTGGGATGTAATCTGGATACAGTGTTGACCCAGTGTTGGGATGTAATCTGGATACAGTGTTGGGATGTAATCTGGATACAAAGTGTTGGGATGTAATCTAGATACAAGTGTTGGGATGTAATCTGGATACACAGTGTTGGTAATCTGGATACAAGTGTTGGGATGTAATCTGGATACACAGTGTTGGTAATCTGGATACACAGTGTTGGTAATCTGGATACACAGTGTTGGTAATCTGGATACAAATTGTTGGGATGTAATCTGGATACACAGTGTTGGTAATCTGGATACAAAGTGTTGGGATGTAATCTGGATACACAGTGTTGGTAATCTGGATACAAAGTGTTGGGATGTAATCTGGATACACAGTGTTGGTAATCTGGATACAAAGTGTTGGGATGTAATCCGGATACAAGTGTTGGGATGTAATCTGGATACAAGTGTTGGGATGTAATCTGGATACACAGTGTTGGGATGTAATCTAGATAAACGGTGTCTCTAGTATTTCCGTAAACCGACTAATAAAGGACTTCTTAATTCTTGTGTAGCTGCGTCGCCCGTTGTCATAGGAGTTACGTAAAAACATTGACGTCATCTCCGCACAAGGCGGCCAGGCCTGATTGGCGCTACGCTAATTTCTTACATTGTACGTAATGCATACGTAAGCAGCGTACATAATTGTGTGTGGCCCGCTGTACGTACGCAGCGTACGGACAGAAGTGTACGTACACTGGTCGTGAATGGCGCCATGGCACGGGGCTAAGTGCTAATGCTAACAGGAACGGGTGAATAAAAGATGTCGTACCAGCTCTTCCTCCTTCTCCATGCCGGTGGGCATCTGCGGCACCGCCCGGTTGATGGACACGCAGTCGCTCAGGTCCGGTAAGTCCCTGTGGCGATAAACCGGCAGCGGTTTGACGGCGTCCAGCGCTCGCGCCCGGAACGAGAGTTTACTCATTGTTTGCGCCAAATCAGCGACGATCTCAAGGAGCCGTGAGTTCCCGCCACAAACCTGCAACGATACCGGCGTGAATCCGTGAGTCCGCTGCGGGTGAGCTCATCGATGTCCGGGGCTCCGGTCACCGGCGGAGTTAACGCAACATAGAGGCCGGTTCTCTGAGCTGCTCCGCTCCCTGAGCCGCGGAAAACATGGCGGACATGTCCACACCAGTGGTGGAGCAATCCCGTCAGCCACCGCGGCACAAAAAAAAAACAACACGCGAGAAGTGAAAGTGCGCGCGCACTTTGTCCAGGAATAGAATCAAATGAAGTTTTAAAACTTGTTCACATAATAAATCGTAGGATCGAACACAGACTTGCGGCTCACACGCTGACCCTCTGTCCCGCTGCAATGTGCGTGAGATGAATTTTAATTAAACATTCACCACAGACAAATGAACAGCTGTTACCATGGTGATATCAAATACTGCCTCATTCATCAGGTCACATTTCAGTTTGTGTTGTGATGTCATGATGATGTCATGAGAGTGGAGAGCACCAACAAGGACAAACACACAAACGAAGTTAGAGTTTAGAACTTTCAACATAAACAGATACACAAACGTGTTTCTCATTGTATGATTGTCATTGTATAAAATAAACATGTTAACACATTTACAACAATATTAACATAAAAGAGTTCTCAATTATTTTGTTTGGTGTCAATAAAAAACAGACTCATGCTAAAATCTGTGGCACATCCTGTCAGAGGAAAAAAAAAAAAAAGAGGGTGGGGCTGATATCCGAGTTCATCAGAGGTGTGAAGTGAAACCGGGGTCACACCTGAGTCAGGTCACATGACAGTTCCTGAGAGTCCCTGACCATCTCCCTGAGACGTTTACCAAACGTTTTGTTTTTCGTTGTTGACGTGATGACAGATTCATCACTTCACTCGTTTGATGTCGTTGGATTTGCAGCAGTTGAGGCTCTGATCCAATCAGTATCCAGAAGAAAACATCATGAACAAATGAACAGACGATGTTCTTCATCTTAACATTGAGTCAGCTGATCTGTGATGTTACACAACACTAAAATAAACGTAGAATAAAATCATGTCATTTTCAGTGTGTAGAAATGAAAATGAACTGATTTTGTTTTTTATTTCTTTGGATTTAAATCAGATGACGATTAAACGATTGTTGTTTCTTCTATGTAATAAGAATAATCTGTAAATACACATATTTAATAACAATCTATATATACATATATATCATAATAATCATCTATATATTCTTGTATATCATTATATACAATCATAATATACTCATGAAGGCTACATATAGCCACTGCAGTTTTTTGGATGTTGAAATGTGTTTAATAAGAGTGTGTGTTAAGGTAACTGGGATTTATGGTTTTGTTTTTTGCCGTGGAATTAAATTGGGTATAGAGAATGGTAGAATTTTCATGGTATGTGTATCAACTATATTTGATATTGTGACATCCCTACATCTGTATATACATGTATATTATAATAATCTGTATATACATATTTGTCAAAAATAAAATGAATCTCTAAATGTATGTTTATAATACAAATCTCTATTTACATGTATATACAGACAATGTGTATACTGAGAGACTATATATGTATATACTGATTATATACTGAAGAGACTACATACATTTGTATAAACAATATTATAAACATGTATATAATACATATTATTATAAATACATGTATATAATAATTTTATATATATATATACACACACACACACACACAGAACAGTGATACAGACATTCAGAAGACATTTGTTGTTGACATCATCATCACATTAGACAAACTTAAGTTGCCCTTTTATTTTGAAATAAAAAAAGTGGATCCTCACAAAAGGTCACAGGAAGTGAGGACTCTCCACCATGTTGTTCAAGAGCTGCTCATCAGTCTGACACTCACCTCCAGCCAGAGGTCACCTGAGCGTCCAAAACAAATCAACTGAGCACCTGAAGGTCACCTTAGCAGGAGTCCCTGCTCCATCCTGATAGGGATAGATTTCTCATCATAGGCTTGACTCTTTAGGCAAGTAGTCCACGTTGGTTACCATGGTGACAACTGTGACAATCTCCTCGGGCGCCGTGGCATTCGTCTGTCGCTGCATCTGCACGATTCGCTCCTCCACGCAGCCGGCCGACAGCCGAGCCTCAGCCTCATGGTCCCAGCATTCCTCGATGGTCTCACACAGTAACGCAAGACCCTGCAGAACAGGGACAACAACAACTCCGGTCAATAACACAACAAATACAACACAACACCTGTCAACAACATAACAGCACCATGGGCCTGCACTATGAAGCGAGGTTACTGGTTTATTAGAGTAAGTTCAGGGGTGACTTTGCTACTTCAGGTGTAACTTTGTGGTTAAACGGTGCTACGAAAGGAAGTTAGGTTTAGCCCGGGGTATGATGCCATGTAGGGTTGGGTACAAATGTCGTCGATACTACCGGGTACCGAGTCACGTTACATCAATCGGTACCAAATTTCAGTACATGTGAGCACATCTGGGTGTGTATACATGAGTGAGAGTGAAAGGACAGGTATACATTAAATAAAGAGAGAGAGAGACCATGTGACTAACCCCTGGAACTTGATCAAGCCAAGCTAATTTCTGATTAGTGCACACAGTCAGAACAATGGCGCAGTGACCCAGGGAGCCATGCAGGGGGCATGGGTAGGGACACAGGGCCATTAGAGTGCACACGGTCTGGCCCCATCGCCACCAAGGCAGACACCCAGGGAGCCATGCACAGCTCCACTAAGTCCACCGACTAGGGGTGGGCATTCGATTAAATTTTCTTAATCGATCGTCGGGAGAATTAACGATACATTTTCGATTAATCGTTAAAAAAATATAAAATATATTATTTAACTTTTTATATATTAAAAATGCAATGAAAATACAAAATACAGGGTGTTTTTCCTCAATGAAATCTTAATTACAAGAACAACTCTTGTGGCAGTTAAACTGACGTTCAATGGTTAAACTAGAAGATGTGCGCTGCGGTGCTCTAAAGCAGAGCAGCCTGAAGCTGCGAGCCGGCGCTCTTAAATACAATTGAACCTCGTTTGTTCCAAAATAATAATAATAAAAAAAATCATGTTAAACAATAACTTAACCAGAAACATAATAATACTTAGGTCTGACAGGTTTTGTCAAAATGTAACTCAAAAACTATCCAAAAGGCACAGAGTCTAAAAAGAGGGTGAGAGAGAGATAGCCTACCTAACAATTAATTAGGCTACTTAACAAAGCCTCATAAAAATCACTATTGGCCTAACTCACATACAACTTCAGCACCAGTCTACTGATTTCTGTTGATAAAGACAAACATGTTAACGTGCTCTGGGGTCAGACGTGACCGCAGCCTGGTGACCGTCAGTCCAGCTGCCGAAAACACCCGCTCTGAGAGGACTGACGTTGCCGGGGTGCATAGGTACCTCCGCGCATTATTCGAGCATTTCATCGATAAAAAAATATGTGATCGACGAAATTCTTAACCATCAATTATCAATTCGTCGATTAATCATGCCCATCTCTACCACCGACAGTGATCATTTGGGTCTTTTCGAGCATGTTTGGATGGTGAAAAGTAGTTTTTAGTGGCTCTGTCACTCCTCTGTGCCTCGATCATTCACACTATGCACTGGGCCAAACAAATCAAGCCAAACCGAGTGCACCGCCATCTCCTCCAGCTTTACATACGTTGATTAAGTTTACAGATCCTGTTGTCTGATCACATTATTTGTGTGTATGTGTCAGCGCGAGAGACAAGATGATTTTTCTGAAGAAAGATTTAACTCATTAAGAAAAGTACTGATCATTACGTGATGATCAGTATTGATATTGTGGCGTCATTTTAAACAAACCAACATTTAGACCGTTGTGTGTCAGTTGAGTCAGAGAGAGAGAGAGAGAGATCATGGGTAATGTAGTCAGACTCACAGCATGGTTCTTCCAGCACTCTCTGAGCATCGGTCTCTGCTTATTGTGGACGACAACATCCTGTATGTCCTCCAGAGTTGGATGTTGCCCCACCTCCTCCTCAAATGGCAGCATGTACTCATCCACTGGACCTGGACCAGAGAAAGGGGGACCGTCAGCGTTCAGAACACAAGGAGAACCGGGGCCTTTACTACAAAGCAAGTTCAACATACCCAGGATATCTTTTACTTAACCAGCTGAAGTTAATCCTGCTCAGTCACCATGGTAACTTATACTTCAGAGCTAGCCTGCTCTGTACCAGTATAATGGTCCGGAGCAGTTTAGCCGTTTAGCAGAAGTTACCATGGTGATTTACCGCGATAAAAAGGGAATTGAACCTGAAGTTACCCTGATAACAATACATAGTACAGGCCCCTGGATCTGAAAGGTTCTCCAGCAGCCTGTATGTGAGTGTTGAGTGTGTGTTTACCGTCAGCAGCCTTGCAGCGAGAGGCGAGCTCCCACAGCACCAGACCGACAGCGTACATGTCGATCCTGAGGAAGGTGTCTCTCTGGAAGTTGATCGCCCCCTCCAGGACCTCAGGGGCCATGTACCTCCTTGTCCCCACCTTACACACACAAAGAAAAGTGATTAAATTCTCCTGCAGGGGGCCAAGAGACCTCTGACTGAAAAGTGCTTTATAAATAAAGGTGCTATTTAAATAAAGTTTATTATTCTTATAACTTTATTTGTATAGCACTTATCTAAACATGTTACAAAGTGCTTCACAAAAAAAATCCAAAAGAAGAATGAATTATAATAACAGTCATTGTCTCCTGGTCAGACGAGACTCTCTGAGTTTGATTGGCAATCTTCTAACTTTTGTTCAAGGACAAACAACAGCTGATTAGTGGGGGGCATTCTCTCAGGTGAACTCACCTGTCCGTGGGTGTTTCCTGGAGACTTTCCTGCCTCAAACCTGAGAGCAAGGCCGAAGTCAGCGATGCAGGCACTCAGGTCGGACTTCAGCAGAACGTTCTTACTCTTAAAGTCCCTGAAAAAACACATAGTGAAACATCCCGTCTGACACAACTCTCTCTACACTCGAGTGTACCTGTGTATACCAGTGTGTACCTGTGTGTCGTATATAATGTGTGTACCTGAGTGTCGTATATAAATGTGTGTACCTGAGTGTTGTATATAAATGTGTGTACCTGTGTGTCGTATATAAATGTGTGTACCTGAGTGTCGTATATAAATGTGTGTACCTGAGTGTCGTATATAAATGTGTGTACCTGAGTGTTGTATATAAATGTGTGTACCTGTGTGTCGTATATAAATGTGTGTACCTGTGTGTCGTATATAAATGTGTGTACCTGAGTGTCGTATATAAATGTGTGTACCTGAGTGTCGTATATAAATGTGTGTACCTGAGTGTTGTATATAAATGTGTGTACCTGTGTGTCGTATATAAATGTGTGTACCTGTGTGTCGTATATAAATGTGTGTACCTGTGTGTCGTATATAAATGTGTGTACCTGTGTGTCGTATATAAATGTGTGTACCTGAGTGTCGTATATAAATGTGTGTACCTGTGTGTCGTATATAAATGTGTGTACCTGAGTGTCGTATATAAATGTGTGTACCTGAGTGTCGTATATAAATGTGTGTACCTGTGTGTCGTATATAAATGTTTGTACCTGTGTGCAATGGCCCGCTTGTGTCCGTCCTTGTGTCCAGGTATGTCTTGGTGCAGGTAGGCGAGACCTCTGGACATGGACTGAGCGATGAGACACAGCTCAGACCAGGAGAGAACGTTTGCCTTCAGGTAGTCGGTTAGAGAACCCTGAACACAGAACATGGAACATGTCATGTGACTGACTGGTGAACGTCACATCATCAGAACATTTTCATTCATTGAGAAAAAATGTATTGTTACTTTAATAAGTAAAATTACTAGACAGACAGACAGTCAGTCACAGGCAGTTACTGACAGACTGTTACAGACAGTTACAGACTCACTGTTACAGACAGACAGTTACAGACAGGCGATTACAGACATAAAGTTACAGACAGTAACAGACACTGTTTCAGACAGACAGTTACAGAAAGACTGTTACAGACAGACTGACAGACAGTTACAGTCTCACTTTTAGAGACACAATGTTTCAGACACAAAGACAGTTTCAGACAGTTACAGACAGACACAGACATACACATGTTACAGAAAGACAGTTTTAGAAAGGTACAGACAGACAGTTACAGACCCTTCCAGACAGACAGTAAGACTGTATTGCTCATCCGAGAGCATGTGACTCCACCTTAAAG
This sequence comes from Paralichthys olivaceus, assembly GCF_024713975.1. NCBI lineage: Eukaryota > Metazoa > Chordata > Actinopteri > Pleuronectiformes > Paralichthyidae > Paralichthys > Paralichthys olivaceus. The sequence continues at coordinate 47,351 of NC_091102.1, forward strand.
TCAGGAGATGAAGTGGCTGTAGGTCAGCAAGGGCTGAGCTTTCTCGGGCCATCAAGAAAGCAAAACGCCAGCATGGGCTTGGATTAAAACCACTTCTGTGACACTGGGGACACCAGGTACATGTGGAGGGGCATACAGGCACTAACAGATTACAAAACCACACCACAGGTCAACAACAGTGTGACAACCACCCAGTCTATGCAGGGTTTGAAGCTCAGAACAAGACCACCCTTCCCCCCCAGGAGCAGGTACCATCTGGACTCATTGGAGCGGAAGTGGAGCAACTGGTGAGATGGTATAACAACAACCTATCTCCTAATGTTGAGAAAACAAGAGATGATTGTTGAATTCAGGATGACGATGTATGATCACTCCCTACTGCTCATCAGAGACTCCAGCTGCATCACTGTGTGGTTCGGGATTTGAAAAGAAGAACGCAAGACCCTACAACGCATAGTGAGGACAGCTGAGAATATCATAGGAGTCTTTCTCCCCACCATCCAGGACATTTTCAAAACACGCAAATCCTCTTCCATCATTAAGGTCCCCTCCCACCCACTGTTTGTCCCACAGCCATCAGGCAGAAGATTTAGCAGTATCAGAACCAAAACCACAAGGTTCTGCAACAGCTTCTTCCCCCAAGCTGTCAGACTCTTCAACGCCCTGTTGCCATCCACCACATAGTGCCATCCCACACACACACACAATTTTACACATTGGCCAGTGAGAAACACCATTTCATTTAGCAGTGTAGTGACATCTAGAAGTGAAGTTGCATGTTGCAGCTGAATACCCCTCACCTCACCCTCCCCTTCAAACAAGACAAGAACCTGTGGTAGCTGTTAGTTGACATAAAAACTCAAAAGATTTTAAGTTTGACCAGTTTGAGCAACTGTGAAAAACATAGCAGGTTCTGTAGAGAGGACCCGCTCCTGATGTAGATATTATGTATTTAAATATAAAAGGCTTATTCAAGGTTAAAGAAAAAAACGTTCTTACAATTTAGGTGATTACACACCAGTAAGGGGGTCAGTGTGTGTGTGTGCTGCCCCCTCCTGGCTTGAAGGGGTCAGCGTTACCTTGTCATGGAAGGCGGTGATAAGCCACAGCTCTGTGATCATGTGACTTCCTCTCCTCTCAGCGCCGATGAAGTGCAGCAGGTTTTCATGTCTCATCCCATTCATGTTGTAGATCTCCAACTCGTTCTGCCATGACTGTTTGTCCTGGACACAGAGAAGTCAAAGATCAAACAACTCCGTCACCACGCAGTCCACCATCTGAACACATGCTGTTAGCATGAGCTAACAGCTGCTTCACCATCATCATCATGGTCATCAGACGTTCCTCAGAGGAACAAAGTGGAGAAGGAGCATGAGCTCAGTGACAGATATTTTATCCTGGCGGTGGAATCTGTGGAGATCATGTGACCTTTCAGGCTGATTGAAGAGCAAACGCTCTGTCACATTCTGGACCATCTGTAGGAGTCTCACTGAGCATGAAGAGAGCAGAAGAGAGCGCCATGGTGGAACACTGAGACAAAGTACAGACTGGCATACGTGGATGTTTGAATTTGGCAGTAATAACTCCCATGGACCGGGAATGTAGTATGGTCATTCTGCATTTAGAACAGCAGCGGCAGACTTGTTGACATCATAATCTCTGGTCGTCTTCAGAGTACTGCGGTTATTTTTACTGTAATATGTATTTAAAATTAAATGACACCCAACCCTACACCTTCTACACTTCCATAACAATGAATGTAGTTCCATATTGTATAAAATCTATTTGACTTCTGAAACAACTTAATTTATTATTTGTCAGCAGCTCTTCCTAGTGCGGTAAATGTACTTGTCAATTCAAAGGTGCGTGTACTATTTACTACATCCTTTCCAAATGGTTGATAAAAATTGATTTACATAAAAACAGGTTTACGTGATTACCTTGTTGATGTTAGCAGTTAGTTTAGGGCTATAATATTAGTATACTACATTTACTTTAGGTCTACCAAATAAACTACTAATTGCAAGGGAGGCTTAATAGTTTAATAATATTGACATATATTTGCACATTAGTGACATTCCTCATACCTGCTGTTTGTGTTCAAACAGTCATCAAGAGGATTACAGGCCTTATAGAGTTAGATACACACTATCACGATACATTCATGGTATAAGTAGCCGTACCTCATCATTAGTTATTAGCCAGGACAGTTTTCAAAAGAACAGGATATTCCATGAATATGAAATGGTAATCATGTAGGCTGCAGTATCTTTTTGACTCTGGAAAGACAGGTGTGCCTATCAAACAATGAAAGAAATAAGCATTCTCATGTATAAATAAGTACCTGACCAAACAGGTCATGTGATAACAGACAATTCATACTTAACGGACAAATGAATTATTATTAAATAGTTTTTAAAAAAATGTTGGAAACCTTAATAAACGTTCAATATAATAATTTATATAACCATTATAAAACAATGTAAAAAAGCAGAAATCTCTGCCACGGTGTGCAGGATTGTGCATAATACTGTGGAGGAAATGATGGCCATCCTCCACAGTCATTAAATGGAGGAGGTGGGGCCCTCTTTGCTCGTCTTGCTGGCCATGAGGCATTCTGCTTTTCTTCCGGTGCCATTGATGGGTGCCACATAAAGATTCTTCCCCCTGCAGAGCAAGAGAAGAGATGTAATATTAACAGAAAGCTTTTCCCTTCTGTAATACTGCAGGGCATCTGTATTGCCAAGGGTAAATTTCTTGATGTGTACAATGGGAATCACAGATTTATGCATGATGCCCTCGTCTTCCGCAGATCACTCATGTACCAGCAGGCCCTGTATACATCAGCTGGTTACTTCTTATTGAGAAATGGAGCCGTCCTGTTGCCATAATGACACTGTACCGACAGACTGTAGCAAGTAAGAACGCTTAAACACACAGTAAATTGTTTCTTTGGTGACTTTGTAATACTAAATATATTTTCTGCACAAATCTTTTATCAACAGGCCAAGTTGAAGCCCGGAACAACAGGCACAGTGCGAGAGTTAGAAACATTATTGAGTGCACTTTTGGCCTCCTAAAAACAAACCATCTTCTTGAGGGGCCTTGAGGTCCAGCCTCAGTTCGTCCTGAAGGTGATTGGTACCTGCTGCATTCTCCACAATGTCTGTGTGGGCAGCAGGTGACATCCTGGAAGAAGAGAAGGAGGATGATCTGGATCCAGATGACAGCCCCTGTGCAAAACAAAAACATATGACAAGTGACACACTGTCACTTCATTAAGATAATTATCAGGATTGTTGACTGTCCAAATCTGGCTACAACCATTCACTAAATATACAAGCCCTCAAATGAATACTCACTCCCATCCCAACTTGGTGGATCTTCTCCTGCCAATGAAGAGGCTGTTGTTTACTGCCCGCCACCTAATGGGTCTCCTCGGTTGTCCCTTGATAAAAAATATTGTTGTTAATTTAATGCACCATGAGCCTTATAACTCTAAGAACAACCTTATATAATAGGGAATAGAGATTAGCAAACAATTTGGTCAAATATACAAGACAGCACTCTAGCCGGCGAACCCCATCAAGGTGAGTTGATGATAAGCATCCTGCTTGGCAGAAATATCAATGGCTACAAAAGAGGCCTCTCCCCGCCGATACATCCTGGCCTGTTTACTGCATTGCTGCTGGGAGCATGGTGCCCAAATAGTGGTTGCGGTAGGGAGGAATGTCTAGTCCTGTTATACCAGCGACGCTACTCGGATGATATATCCTCTCCTGGGTGGACGTTTGACGTTGATGCTTACATATGTTACATTCTCATACATACACACTCATACACCGGCTACTGCCTTGTCGCGCTGAGAAAAGCAAGTGAGCATGTTCAAAACAACGCAGCTCACAGTGCAAGAAGAGCAGGTAAGCTCGCCTGGGGGTCAGTGAGAATGAACTGGGCTTTAACACTGTCTAATATGGCAGCTTTATTCACAGCTAAAGGCGTCAACAGTGCTAGGAGCATGTAGCCTGTGAGCTAGCTGCGTTTGTTTTCTGTTGTTGTAAATTGAATGAGAGTTAAGCTAATGAAAATGTTCGAGCAAAATTGAGAGCCTGTCTTCATTAATAGACCGTACATTTGTAGACAAGAATATTTTTGCCTAAAAATATTTTAAAACTACAATTTGTAAAATAGCAGTAGTATTTCCAAAATTATAACTTACAGTTGTGTGTTTTCTCCTCCACCATTGCTGCTGTGCTGCTTGAACCGAAATGCATTCTGGGTTACATAGCTGCCGAAGTCCACACAAGTCGCCACCGATGCACCCCCAGTGCAGTGAGTGGAGCAAGTCAACATCCGGGCATTTGACTATATGCAGAATTTTGAATTGGAACAGTACTTGGGCTGCAATTGATGACGTTTTATAAGTACAGATAAGTACGCAGATTGAGAGAGGCTGTGAGTCAGGTCTCCAACTGGAGACAGATGCATCATGGTCCGAGAAGATAAGCTGCTTGTCAAACATGATCTCACCTCAGCTGAGGTGAGACCTGATGACAAGACTCTGCCTATGACATCATGAAGATGTAAAAGAGTTAAGGTTTAGATGAAGGTGACGTCATCATGTGACCATTTCACAGAGATGAGCTGAGGGTCAAATCTAGGCCGTGAGGTCGTCTGGTGACAATGACACGTACAGTTTAGTGTCGTCTGCATACAAAGTGATAAAAGAAACCACAGAGTCAAGAGACAGTAACATAGTACTGACCTGTATTTGGAAGATTTTGACAGCCACATATTCACTGAGCAGCTGAGCCTTCCACACGCAGCCAAAACTCCCCCTGGATTTGATCTCCAGTAACTGCAGGGGCTTGTGACCAACGATGGGGGATGGGGGGAGGGGTCCAGAGTCCTGAAAGAAGAACAACACAGTGATTGACGGTATCAGGACACAGGGACGACACCAACATCAACACCACTGAGTAGGGTTGGGCTGACGGGCACCATGATGTTGAGCCAACTGCCGTTCCACAGCGCAACCTCAGCCAGGCCATGAGAGTACAAAAATGAAGGATCGATTCATTGTAATTGTTAGCCTTTAACAGCCCCATGCACCAGATTTTTGAATCCTGCTGGTTTGCACCTGTCTCTCATGGGGCGAGTCTATTTGTATTGCAAAACTGACAATTAAAACTTTACAGCAGGAAGTCAGTGAACTCTCCTGTTCTCTTCTATTCCTATCTGAAACAAAAAGCCTTCTAATCGCCATATTGTTGTTACTAACCCTAACACTCACAATGCCCCACCCCATGGAATTGTCCATCACAATGTTTTACTGCATACATTCCCATGCCAATTAGGTTTGACATCTACCAACCCTAACAAAGAGCGTTAAAAAAACACCAGTGGCAGACAATCACAGGCGAGTGTGTTTTCAAAATAAAAATCATGTCATGTTGCAGGTGGAAGCTCAAGATGCAAAATGAATCTCATGATAAAATAAAAGCTGTGATGGAGCTGGAAGGAAGCAAAGTTTGATCCTCTTACCTCTATCATTATGTGAAAGGCGTGCTGGGAGGTCGAGAGACAAACAGTTTACACAGTCAAACAGAGAAAGAGAGAGAGAGAGAGAGACAGAAAGAGGTGACAGTATTCAAAGCGACCAGGGACTGGACATCACCTGTACTGAGTGTGTGTGTGTTGCGTGTGTTTGTGTTGCGTGCGTGCGTGTGTCTCACCTGTGTGGGCACTAGTACAGGTGGGTAGGCCAGCTTGTGGTGCCGGTACATCCAAAAGGAAAAGAGGACAATGGCGGTGACGGCCATGATTGGAACCAGTGAGTACATGAGTGTGGACAGCAATGGAGGTGGAGACGTCACTGGTTTGTTCGTCGCTACGGAAACACACAACAACAAATTTAATTTTAAAGGTACATCACAAACCGCAGCATCAATCTAAGAAATTCAGTCAAATATACAGGTCAACTGCACAAGAATAAAGTTTAGAGTCTTTTATAAAACATGTATATAACAGTAACTCTTATTCCAAACACACAAACAGCTAACAGTCTACAGCTATGAGCTAAGAGCTAACAGGTGTGTCTTACTGGGTGGCCAGCTGATGTTGGGGCTATAGAAGAACTTGTCGTTACACAAAATGCCGTCACAACAGCAGAAGAAGACTTCAGGACCATCTTTCTTTTCCACACACTCGGTCCTATCAGCAGAAGAAGAAAACAATGAAATGTAAGACTCAATTTTTATCCCAACGCTGCATTACAGAAACAACAACTTTCTTTCAGCTGAAAATTAAAACTATAAAGTGACCATGCAATATATTAAGGAACATGGGATACAGAAAGTGGCAGAGCTCTATCCGGAGAGGAGTGGCATACAATTTGCAAAATACAGTGGAAAACTACAAGTTCCCTTGTTTGGATAGTATTCAGATGGAAGAGTTTGGTTCAATTCTGGATAACTGGAGACAGTTGGGGACAATGTCAGATCAACAATGCTGACCACTATCATATATTTTAGTCCTGCCCTATACTTTCCACCTATTGGACGAATATCCTTTAGAGGAGTTATTCGGAACTGATATCCCTTATAGATGTGATGTTTTATATCTAGGACATATCCCACAAAAGCTGTGCTCCCTGGATAGATCACTTATGGTAATTCTGTTGGCTGCAGATTTTTAAAAAAGCGATAACCCGCAAGTGGCTGAAGCACCAAGCTCCCTCGACTGAGGACTGGATAGATTGTCCATCAAATATATAAGATGGAGAAACTGACATACTGTCTCAGACTACGTCAAGACATATTTGACAGTACATGGTTTAGGTGGATCAAATTCATTAGGCCCCTGGGGCAGGACTTTACATAAGATACTGTATATTGCTGTAACTTGGATATGAGCATTCCTCCCAGTTGTTTTGCTTTATGTTGTACATAGTTAAAGTTTGGAATCAGAAATGGACACCTATATGCCAAAAAAGGAAAATATGAAAACTTCATTATGATTATGTTTACACATTTTTATTAGTTTTATATTACTACATGATACAACAGACATTCCTTCTACCCAGTGCGTGCTGCTGATGTACCTATTATATTATTTTATTATTTAATTTACTTATTTAACTTATTTTTAGTTATTTATTTACTCATTTATTTGTAACTCCCCCTTTTTTCTCTTTCTTTTGTCTTCCCCTTATCTTTCAGTTGTTGCCTGTTTCATTTCTGGCAGCCAGTAAAAAGTTGAATTATAAGAAAGAAAGAAAAAAAAAGAAATTGAAATTTGTAAATTGAAAAAAAGGGGCCCTGCAGTGTTTCCCCTGGGATGGAGTGGTAGCAGCGGAGTTAAAGTGCAATGCTTTTATATTATTAGGACATTCGGAATAATGTCTATATTATAGAAACATAATTTACTATTAAAAATATGTACAGTCATATCAATCATAAATACCAAAGATTAAGTGAAAAAAAATAATAATAGTATATTGATACAAATAAAATATTCAAATTATTACCTATACATTACAAAATACTGCTTTTTTACAGCATAAAATACACAAAACTAAACTGCACAATCTTCCTTGTTTGTCACATAATTAGATCAACTCACTATTTGACACTTATATGCAACTAAATTGCATGAATGCTAAATCCTGACCTTCCTGGAGGCAAAGCCATCAATCCCAACGTTCTGCCAAGCAGTTGTCTGGTTAATACTAATCACATAAAGGCCACTAAGGCTTTCCTGTGGAGCACAATATAGTGGCATTTAATTAGGATTGTGCTCATTTAGACTGACTGTTGTCTGAAGGTTGACTGCAAATGTCCTACTGGCATTACCTGTTATAACAATTGACGTCATCCAGCCAGCAGCCCTGCTTCACCACCTTCACAGCTCCAGAGATGTTCTTCCAGGTGGCGAAGCAGTGCAACCTCTTATCTTTTTCCCCAGAGCAGGTTATCACTCTGCTGATGTTGAACTCCGAGGAAGAGGAGGAGGAAGAAGAAGGACTGTAGTTGTAGTGGACACACTTCTTAGTCTCTGAGCGACCGAGAATGGCACCTGAGAAGGAGACAGAGTCCATCAGAGTCTACTCACCTACTCCTTCATGTGAACTGATCAGAGCCGTCAGCCAATCACTAAAGGTTATCTGAAATAAAGCAGGTTTGATACGATGACTGACAGAGGAGCGTCACTGTTAACAACCAAGATGTCTGTGCTTGTACCTGTATCTTTGTGGGGACCGTTTTGAGAAAAGACCTTGTGAGGTGTTTAAGCAGGTCCAGTATGTAAGACTTGTTTTTTTAGGGTTAAAATTAAGGTTCGGTTGGCTCTAAAACGCAGCACTGATAAAAATCCCTTTTAAAATCCTAACTATAGATAGAATAATATTCAATTACATTTTATTTGTACAGCACCAATTCACAATATACATTATCTCAACATTATAGCATAATAATGCAAGTTCACCCTTTCAAATAGCATTGAACTTTATTCTGAATAATTTTTAGTATGACATTCAAATGGGAATTAGAGATATTAACATATCCTAATTAAATAAAACATAAACCATACATAAACATAATGTATAAAATGGACTGTGGCTCTGTTAACAAAGATTGCTCTTGAATAAATATGAAGCATTTGGCGTAGAATGTGTTACCAGCTCAATACACAGGATGGTTATTAACTACATGAGCTTTTAGGTTTTACTTGTAGTAAGTTAGTTTTCCAGCATTTCACCAAACATTTGTGTGTGTGTGTGTGTGTGTTTATTGTGTCTCAACCCAGCTCTTAAGATCATGAGAAAATGTCACCACTGATAATTGTTAACAAAAGTATATTTACTAAGCAAACTGAGGATATCATTATAAAAAGCAACAAACCAGTGGAGTGTGAACCGTCTGTAGAATCAGTGGTGTAGGGTGTGTGTGATGGAAGAGAAATCAACTCAAAAGATGTTAACTGAGTAAAAATAAGAATATTAAGAATGGTAATACTAGTCATAACGATAATAATGCTCATATTAAACCAGAGTACTCTTCAGGAAACTGAACCTTCTGATTTTCAATGAAAGGACATTTCACTGTCAACTGCAGCAGTGAAACGTTGTGGAAAAAGTTTTCATACACAACAAACGATAAAACCCTGAATACGAAGATCGATTATCGATATCAAGAATAATCGTGACTTCTGCCAACGTCTGATCAGCAGCCGGTGGGCACGTGTGTTAAGGTTCACACCTGCAGGTGTGATGGCAGCAGACTCACCTGAGGAGCAGGAGATGAGGAAAACACTGAGGAACAGTTTGCTCTCTGGTCCCATCTTGACTGACACTTTACAGCAGCTTCGACTGATGTTTGACACCGAGAGCCGGCAGCATGTTCCGGTCAGGACTCGTCACACAGTCCCGATGTGAACCACTTCATGTGACAACAGGTGAATCCAGGTATGATCGAGCCAGCGCTGCAGATACAGTTAGTCTGAGGCCAGGCTTGGTGGACGAGGAGGACCTGCGACCAGTGAAACCACCTGCTATCATCCAACCTAACCCTCTCCTCTTCGGGATCCAACACACTGATCAGGCCGGAGACAGTTGATGGTGTTTCCACAGCGGGATCAAGCTGCAGCTAAGGCTATCCGGGGCTAACCTCGATCCAAACTTATTTTAAAAAACGTTAGAGTTGAACCTGAACGGTTCATAACGTGTTATCTGTCAAATAACCATAAACCACTCAGCTGCTGTGACCCGGGATCAGAGAACAGCCAGCGAGCAGAGCTGAGCCCTGAGTCCGCCTCTGACGACCACTACTCGGCCATACAGCAGCTAGCTGGTCCGGCTAGTCGCATTTAGCTCCGCAGCTAACAGTTCCAGTCGAGCGGATTTCTGGAGGAAGGGAGAGCGGGACTCGCGTGAATCATTCCGGCGTGAATCAAAACACCGGCGGTTAGTTTTGCGGTTAGTTTTGCGGTTCTCTTCTTTCTCCACTTCCTCGACGACCTCAGCAAAGATGGCCGCCAGATTATTATGATTGTCGTCATCTGTCAGGATCCTGTCAATGACACAAGCAGCAGCCAATAGGCTGCGTGGAACCTGAAGTTCTCCACCAATCACAAGCGGCGTCGTGACGCAGGACGAGACACTTCGACCTGCAGAGCCAGAGAGCCCCGCCCCCGTTTGAGATGTACGCATGCGCCGCCAGTTTGACAAAAGAGAACCGAATAATAATTATTGTTATTATTATTATTATTATTATTATTAGTGTTATTATTATTAGTATCAGTGTTGTTATTATTGGTGTTATTATTAGTGTTATTATTATTATTAATGTTATTGTTATTGATATTATTATTATTAGTGTTATTATTATTATTATTATTATTATTAGTGCTGTTATTATTAATGTTATTGTTATTGATATTATTATTATTAGTGTTATTATTATTATTATTATTAGTGTTGTTATTATTAATGTTATTTTTATTGATATTATTATTATTAGTGTTATTAGTATCAGTGTTATTATTATTAATGTTATTGATATTATTATTATTAGTGTTATTATTATTAGTATCAGTGTTATTATTATTAGTGTTATTGTTATTGATATTATTATTATTAGTGTTATTATTGTTATTATTATTAGTGTTATTGTTATTGATATTATTATTATTAGTGTTATTATTGTTATTATTATTAGTGTTATTGTTATTATTAGTGTTATTATTATTATTATTAGTGTTATTATTAATGTTATTGTTATTGATATTATTATTATTAGTGCTATTATTATTAGTGTTATTATTATTAGTGTTATTAATATTAGTCTTAGTGTTATTATTATTACTATTATTATTATTAGTGTTATTGTTAATATTATTATTATTATTAGTGTTATTGTTAATATTATTATTATTATTATTATTATAAGTGTTATTAATATTAGTATTAGTGTAATTAATATTAGTATTAGTGTAATTAATATTATTATTAGTGTTATTAATATTAATATTAGTATTATTAGTGTTATTAACATTATTATAATTAGTGTTGTTATTATTATTAGTTATTAATATTAGTATTAGTGTTATTGTTATTATTATTATTAGTGTTATTAATATTATTATTTGTGTTATTGTTATTATTATTATTAGTGTTGCTGTTATTATTATTATTAGTGTTATTAATATTAGTATTAGTGTAATTAATATTATTATTAGTGTTATTAATATTATTAGTATTATTATTATTAGTGTTATTAATATTAGTATTAGTGTAATTAATATTATTATTAGTGTTATTAATATTATTAGTATTATTATTATTAGTGTTATTAATATTATTATTAGTGTTATTGTTATTATTATTAGTGTTGCTGTTATTATTATTATTAGTGTTATTGTTATTATTATTATTAGTGTTGCTGTTATTATTATTATTAGTGTTATTGTTGTTATTATTAGTGTTATTGTTGTTATTATTATTAGTGTTATTGTTATTATTATTAATGTTGTTATTATTATTAGTGTTATTGTTATTAGTATTATTAGTGTTATTGTTATTATTATTGTTGTTGTTGTTATCATTATTGTTTGTTATAAGTAATTATTTGTATTTTAATGACTCCTTGAAACAAACTGTTCAAAATAATTAATGGAACCTTAATTCAAAACGATCAATGGAAACTAAAACCACCAACCCATTGAGGCTGGATTCAAACCCACACAGAATATTCCAGTAACAAACTGAATCCACAGGCTGATCCAACGTGTGTGAATTTCATCAAGTCTCCTTGATGAGTAGGAGGATGGAGTCCTAGCGGATCTCCTCCCAGACCTGGATCATCACTGAGCTCCTGGACAGTCTGTGGACGCCTGTCACCTGTGCTGTGTGAACCTGCTCTCATCTGAGAAGAGAACGAGACTCCAGTGGTGAACCTGCTCGTCCTGGGGTTCTCTGGTGCTACTCAGTGCTGGACTGTGAGCTCAGGTCCCACTAGAGGACATCATGTCTCCTCACAGATATCGGTCCTGCTGCTGGGTTGATGCTTTTCTACTGTCTAGCTCTCATCAAATACGAATGTAATTTAAATATACATTTTAGTACTTTTACCTAAATAATCTTTACTGGCAGTGACTGGATAGATGGATAGATAGATGGATGGATGGGCAGATAGATAGATGGATAGATGGATAGATAGATAGATGGATAGATGGATGGATAGATAGATAGATAGATAGATAGATAGATAGATAGATAGATAGATAGATAGATAGATAGATGTACTTTATTGATCCCAATTGGTAAATTGCTGTATCACAGCAGCAGGTCAAGGACATTCAGAATAAGAACAAAAAGCTAAATGCTATGTTTTTATGCTCATTTCAATATCATTACATTCAACATCAATATAAACAGTTTTTTTATTTATAGCTATTGTTCATAATTCATAATGTAATAGTTTTTAACCATTTTAGTTTATAATCAGAGTTTCTATTTCTACGCCTTCTACAGCTCAGTCTGAGATTAAATGATGTGTTGTTATGTCCCCACCAGAGGGCGCCATGACATCACACTATTACATTTACATTTTACAGTTATTATAAATCCAATTATACAATAAAAGTTCAGTGACATCATTCACTTCACTAGAAAGAAACAGATTATCTCAAGAAGTTTTATTAAAATCTAACGTCAGATTCTGGATTAAACAAAACCATGTTCTCCATGGCAAGAACCCTATACAACAAGAACCCTTTACAACAAGAACCTTTTACCATAAGAACCCTTTACAACAAGAACCTTTTACCATAAGAACCCTCTACAACAAGAACCTTTTACCATAAGAACCCTTTACAACAAGAACCTTTTACCTTAAGAACCCTTTACAACAAGAACCTTTTACCATAAGAACCCTTTACAACAAGAACCCTTTGCAACAAGAACCTTTTACCATAAGAACCCTTTACAACAAGAACCTTTTACCATAAGAACCCTTTAAAACAAGAACCCTTTACAACAAGAACCCTTTACCACAAGAACCCTTTACAACAAGAACCTTTTACCATAAGAACCCTCTACAACAAGAACCCTTTACAACAAGAACCTTTTACCATAAGAACCCTTTACAATAAGAACCCTTTACAACAAGAACCTTTTACCATAAGAACCCTTTACAACAAGAACCTTTTACAATAAGAACCCTTTACAATAAGAACCCTTTACAACAAGAACCTTTTACCACAAGAACCCTTTACAACAAGAACCTTTTACCATAAGAACCCTTTAAAACAAGAACCCTTTACAACAAGAACCCTTTACCACAATAACCTTTTACCATAAGAACCCTTTAAAACAAGAACCCTTTACAACAAGAACCCTTTACCACAAGAACCCTCTTTAAGGACCATTACATTGAGAAACAGAGAAAAGTCTGTTCCATCAGTTAAAAAAACGTTTGTGAGAGGATGGATTTACTTTAAAGTTTATATTTTGAAAATGTTTTAAAAAATGACACCCTTTAAAGCGAGAGTGATAATGGAGACAGAGATTAGATAAAATCAGCTAGAAAACATGAATTAAAGCTCCTACGAGGAACTTTGTCTGTGGACAAAAGTGATGTCTCCTCTGTCACGTGTTGTAAAAACCTCATTTCAGACAATATGTGCATTTGTTTTGGAAGAAGTGAAAAAAAACACCAAGTAAACTGAGACACCTCAGCTCTCTTCAGTTTTTACTGTAAAGGAATAACATGACGCTGCATCAGTTTACATCCTCTCCTCAGACTCTTCTCCAAATACCAACAGAGATTGTACCAAACCAAGACGGGGGGGGGTTCAGAGATCCAAATACTTAAATTAATCATATAGAAATAAAGATAAAATATGAACCGTTTCTGTTGGTAAAGACAATCTTATATTATAACTGAATTAACATTGATATACTTATACAGGTACAAGAAATCCATACTTCCCCCTCCTCTTGTGGGCAAATGGAACATCCCACCTGAGACCATGCACGACATGGATTTGGTGAGGACCAGACTCAGCAGCAATATTAAAATAATAACATTTCACAACCAGTTCAAAACTCCTTGTAGGGTGTAATACATGTGTGATATTTAATAAAGTAAAGAATATAAAATAAATATTTTCCTCATATAATTTGTATTTCTTCTGTTCATAGGCTTGGGGCACACAAGAACATTTTCAACTTTAACACATTTTATAAACGTGAGAATGTTAAATGCTTCTTTTAATAATGTCATAGAAGGAACGTGACAGATTAAAGAACCATGTTCAGATGAAAATGTTCTTAGCAGTCACAGAGCTACAACCAATCAAAGCGACAGAACACGTAAACAGATCTAATTGGATGCTCCTCTGTCAGTCACTGTGTCAAAACCCTCCTATTTCAGGTGAATGGTTGTGATTGGCCTGAAGTCTTTAATCAGAGGTGATGTCATCAGTGAGAATAATTTATTGAGCATTAACAGTGGTGAAGGAGCAGATTCATATCTCCATTAATATTTCATCAATTACTTCTCTTCATTGATAATAACTGCCATTTATCTTCCTGCACGGGTCAGTGTTGGTCCCGTCTTTTGGCGTCTGTCCTGGCGACTTCCTGAGCTTTCATCCAACTGAAGGTTTGTTGCCAAGTTACGGTGGTTCAGCTCTGGAAGCGTCTTCTCCCTGCCGGCCAACCGGCTCTGCAGCCAACATTAAAACCAAATGCACCCGAGGGTTCTCCAAACACTTCCTGCTCCTGCATCCAGACACCGAGGGGGACCTTTAGTCAGCTTTCAGCTGAGGACAGTGTCCTCCTCATGTGGACCTGCTCCGACAGGGTCGCGCCTCAATCACAGCTTTGTGTTGAGAGTCAGGAGGAAGAAAACGGACCTGGTGTCTTTTAAACGGAGCTGGCAGCGAGTGGACATCACGCCGGGTCTTTATCCTCAGAGGACGACTGACTCTGCAGCCGACAGCGGAGATGAAGACTCAAGCTGAGACGAAACAAACAAACTCTTTACACGTCCACCTCTTTGTTTCCACATGACAAACTCGCCTTTTCAGTTTTGCACCGATGTTTCCTCTCTGTTGGTTTAACGTTTGTCATAGAGTAAAGACAGTGTCAGGGCGGTTGATCAGCCGTCTGCCGAGCGTCTAGGAAACTGGAGCGGCAACAAAAAGGTTTACGTCTCAGAGAAACATGAAAAATGTTACGTTTCTGAGAAACAAGTCAGCAGATGAATGAATAGATGAATGAATGAATGACAGATTTAAAGAGAGAATGAGTGAACAAATTAATGAGTGAATGAATAAAGATAATAATAATAATCTTTTTCTGTATGTCTGTGGAGATTTTCAGTCATCAGGTCTACAGGTCTGTATCCAACTGCTAGAAAAATAGATCAACTGGACTCGGATGAGTTTCTTGAAGACGTTTCACTTCTCATCCAAGAGGCTTCTTCAGTTCTAACTGATACTGGGAGTCCAGGTATTGAACTTGTAGAGTCGTTAAGAGTCTTTGAGATATGACTCAACCAAAAGCTGGGTACAGGCCATCTGCCTGGGTGAGCAACGACTTTGCTCTTATTTTGTTTTGATCAAAACCAAAACCTTACAAGATAGCCTTCAGAGGGTGTGACGCAGGTTGGCACTAAATGAACAATCGATGAATTAAAAATTTAAAGAGTGAATGAATGAATGAAAGAGTGAATACTTCACAGACATGAAATCACAGATGACCCAAACAGAAAACAGATGTTTCCACATGTTTCTCTTCTCTCGTCTTTTCTCTGATTTTAAACAAGGATGTTGTGTCAGGAAGTAGACGCTCTGATGAACGTCTGAACCAGATGACCAAGAACTGAGTGCTCAAGGTCGACCTTTGTCTCAGGAACGTCCTGTTATCTCAGAATGTGGAGCGTCTGGACACAGAGACGTTATCGATGACCTCTTGACCTCCGTCCATCAGACGAAACCTCTTTTATTCTTAGCTGATGTGAATCTGAGTCATTAGCATTCAATTGCTTTCGTCCAATCAGAGACTAAGCCACTCTCTGATGCTTTCATCTGGTTCCGCATTGGTTCCACTAGAACACATTTACCTGCTGTGACATGTCTCTGCTTCCCACAAAATCCACTCTGCGCTGATTGGTCAACTGCTTAGAGTGCTTCAGAAAAGTCCTGCCACTTACTCAGAGGCTTCCTAATCAGCAGTCAACAGCTGTAGCCAAGGCAACAATGGCATCAGTACTGCCGTAACATTTTCAGTCTGAGCTGGAAGCGGAACCACCTGATAGACACAAATGATAAATCTGGATTTATCTTCAGTGTCTGACAGCATCTGCATTATAATACAGATGTTGCATCCAGATGTTGTCAGAAGATGTTGTGATGTTCATCAGTTGCATCAGAGTCTTTTTAAATGCCACATCACAACCACTCACAAGTGTCACATGGTTGATACTGAATACTGATACTGAAGTTACATCAATGGTTTCTGTTTAACGCCAGCGGTCCAGAGTAAGACTCATCAGATGACAAGCAGTGAGCGGCCAGTGGCAAGCTGAGATGGATAACGATTGCGCTCCGCTATGATGTGACTCCGAGGACTGAATTCAACAATGACAGTGAATACAAAGAGTCTGACTGAGAGGACTCCGGACAGAACACTTGCTGGCATGGCTCATAAATGTTCCATGATGCACCATTATTTAGGACCAGGTAACTGACTTCACAGGAAGAGACAGAAGATGCTTTCAAAATGAAGTACAGATGAGTGTACAGAAGGAAACAAAGGTCAAAAAGGATCTCTGAAAACTTTGATTTTAAAAAGTCTGAACAAGAGAAATTCACAGCTCTCGATGTAAACACACATTGTGGTCAGTGATCATTGAGGGTATCACATTCTTGCAGAGAATGCTGGGAAATGCTGTAAAAGTCTCCACCAGAGTTCCATTCTTTCCTCCTGCTGCTGCTATCTCCAAATCCAGTCAAATTCTTGCAGAAATTTCCACCAACTGTTGCAGGGAGGTCCCAGAACAGAGCCTAACCCTAACATACCTCCAGAGTGTTCTGGAGTTCTTTGACTGAAATGTATTTATTGTTGTTCAATATTATTTATACTATTTATGTATTTGTTGTTGTTTATTTTTCACACTGTATGTTTGTGATTGATTTGTACAGTGTTTCCTTTAATACTCTAGCTACTGTAGACACCCCCTCGAACAATGCGGTCTTAATCCAGTCGGTCAGACCATGTACAGTTGTCAGGTCTAAATATTTTCATTCCACTAATCTGACCCTTTTATCAGATTAACTCAGATTAACTTGGATTAACTCTCTCACTTTTGGCACGGTACTGATTCTTACACCCACCCCCCAGGTTAATGGCATCATGCAGATAGAAACAGATCGTCCGTCTCCATCAGAGCTGATGTTTGTAATCTGATGATGTGCTGGCAGCAAATAATCCGTCCCACACGCAGGTACACCAACATGTTTCCACCATGTTTCCAACATGCCCTGAAAATGGTCCTGAAGATCCTGAAGATCCTGAAGATCCTGATGGTCTTTATGGTCCTGATGGATCTGACGAAAGTTTAGTAAATTATAGTTTAGTGCAGGTTAGTACAAGTCAGTTTAGATCAGTACAGGTCAGTTTAGATCAGTACAGGTCAGTTTAGATCAGTACAGATCAGCACAGGTCATTATAGATCAGTACGGGTCATTATAGATCAGTACAGGTCAGTATAGATCAGTACAGGTCAGTTTAGATCAGTACAGGTCAGTTTAGATCAGTACAGATCAGCACAGGTCATTATAGATCAGTACGGGTCAGTATAGATCAATATAGATCAGTACAGATCAGTATAGATCAAAATAGATCAGCACAGGTCATTATAGATCATTATAGATCAGCACAGGTCATTATAGATCAGTACGGGTCATTATAGATCCGTACAGGTCATTATAGATCAGTACAGGTCATTGTAGATCAGTACAGGTCAGTATAGATCAGTACAGGTCATTATAGATCAGTACAGGTCATTATAGATCAGCACAGGTAAGTGTAGATCAGTACAGGTCAGTATAGATCAGTACAGGTCATTAAAGATCAGTACAGGTCATTATAGATCAGCACAGGTAAGTGTAGATCAGTACAGGTAAGTATAGATCAGTACAGGTAAGTGTAGATCAGTACAGGTAAGTATAGATCAGTACAGGTAAGTGTAGATCAGTACAGGTAAGTGTAGATCAGTACAGGTAAGTGTAGATCAGTACAGGTCATTATAGACCTGTATAGTTAACTTTAGACTCAGGCTGAAGTTAACATCCGAGCAGTTCCTCTTTGTGTGTCTGAAACTAAACTGAGGGGGAAGTGTCAGGTCGTGTTTCCACATCGCCAAAAGTTTCACCTGCCAACAAACCACTGAGTCAGAACTTTAACGTCCGCCACAAACCCTGAGTCAGACGCTTTTACCAATTCTCCCTTCACACCAACAAGGTGAGAGGTGGAACAGAGAACAAGATACAAGAACAACCTTTGTTCCACATTGACCTTAGAAATCTGACTCTTGTCACTGATGAGTTCTACCCAGAGTTCAAGTTCATGCAAACTGGACCAGTGTAAACAGGAAGTAGATTGTCAACCAAGTGCAGCTTTGCTTAGTAACAGAAAATACTACAAACGAGGAACAGTGATGGTTAAAAGTAAGAGCAGTTATCATTCATGTCAATGAATGTGAGAACTGGGACAACAACAACAACAGAGCAGCGCTGCTCACTCAGCCAGTGTGACCGGGAGCTTTCACCACTGGTTCAGATTCTATCAGAAGTCATGTTTTATCAAGGCTTGTGTTCTATCAGATTTCATGCTCTTATTGTGGCGACTTGAGGGGGTAGACCAGTTGTCCTCCAACCAGAAGGTCAGGAGCTTGAATCCCAGCCCATGCCAAAATTTCCTTGGGCAAGATACTGACCCCCCCCCCATCATAGATGTTGAATGCACTAATTGTAAATCGCTTTGGATAAAAGCGTCCACTAAAAGGTGATGACGTCACATGACCTGAGTACAAGTGTAATCACGTTGTATGATGTAACATTGACGTGTTTGTGATTTTGTGTGAAACATTTTAACCATGATTTACATTTGGACCCTTTCAAACCTTTTCAGACTTGTGACGTATTTAGAGCGTTTTGTGGAATGTTTCATTTCTTTCTGGATCTTGATCTTGATCTTGATTATATGACTTCCTGTTTTTATTTTTTACTTGTGTTTCTTCATTTCCTGTCTTTGTCTGATTACCTGTCCCACCTTCACCTGTGTTTGTTCCCTCGTTAGTTATCGATAAAGTTCTGTCTTTTGACATCACTTCCTGACCTTTCAAATTAAAGAAGTTTCATTGATGGTGGCGTCATCAGTTGTTTTAATTTATTTATCAATTTAATTAATTCTGATAATGTAAACGTCTTCGTCACAAAAAGATCAGGAGTTAGATTCCTGTTCACAACGGAGATGAACTGTGTTGGTCTTTGTCCCATCTGAGGACACGGTGTGTGAATGTGATTACAGCTCTGTTCTGGTCTTTGTCCCATCTGAGGACACGTGCAGTTAAACAGAATCTGGGGCAGAAACAGAGCAAAGAGGAAATATTCAGTTTCATCTCAGAAACGTTAAAAACCAACGTGTATAATCAAATTTTAAATGGAATATAAAATGCACATATTGAACAGAAGAGTCTGACAGTCGTCTGTGACGCTCGCTCCACTTCCTGTGGAGACGACTTCAAATACAGACTTCAGACATGTTTTCAGATTTGAACGTGTGCAGAGACAAGGCAGTGTTTGATTGACATCTGGAAACATGGTGATGATCAGAATCAGGAGGAAATCAGAGTCTCAGCTCAGAAATAAATGTAATCTTTAACAACTGAAAGTATGATGATCTGAGCTCAGTTTGTCCATCGCTCATCACTGTGACGTCTTTGCTCAGTGACATCAGCGTCAGTGACATCTTTCATCATCACTCACTGACTTCCACGGTCAGTGACATCAGCGTCAGTGACATTACTGTGACATCATTGCTCAGTGACATCAGCGTCAGTGAGGCAACAACAACGATATCAAGTCTTTAATGTGTCAGTTAAATGAGAACATAAATGATGATGTGTTCAGGTACAGGTGATGCAAAAGACATAAGTATAACATGTGTCAGAGAGATCATGTTTATTTTGAAGTAAAGAGAAAACTGTCAATAAATGTGTGGTTGTGTGTGTGTGTGTGTGTGTGCAGATGTCATGTGTTCTTGTTTTTTTCAGTATGTTTGTCTCTAATGTGTGAGGTCTTGTCTGTCTGGATTAAACGCAGCAGTTTTATCTGTGTGTGATTGTGTGAATCGTGCAGGTTCATTGTGTTGTTGCTATATGTTGTTGTTGTTGTTAGTCTCATCCTCCTTTTGTCTCTCCACCTCCTCCTCCTCTTCTTCCTCCTCCATCAGTCTCGTCCTCAGGCGTAAACACACTGAAACAAAGACCTGTGCTTTTTTATTGTGCGTCTGCTGCCACATTACAATGTTGACTTCAAACACACACAAGGTTAATCCAGCAGAAATAATCTGTTCACACAAACATCGACAAAATATGACACACACACGGATAAACAGCATCCTCCATGTTCCAAACAAAGTTCAGCTGCCGTCAATGGTCATCACTATAAATAAAGTTTAGTTCTTAATAAAAACAGGTGTCATTTATTCATGACTTTATTGTGTGTTACATGTGAACTCTTCTTGAACTCACATGAAGATATGTCCAACATATGTTAACATGTATGATGCACCTGAATGGAGACTGAGGTTTTCCACCACCCCCCCACCCCCCCCCCCCCCCGCGTGCACTCAATGACCGTCACAAGCAAGGCATTGTGGGAAGTCAAAGATACGGACAGTGTAGGTCACAGCTGTGTGGACGAAGCTGCAGTGAGGACACGTGAAAGAAGAAGACAGCGACTGTGTGACACAAATGTGTTGCCTTAAGAAGGACACAAACATAGGATAGACACACACACACACACACACACACAGGGAGGAGGAGAGACACACTGCAGCTCAGTCTGACTGGATATTTATTGAAAGGCTCTGGAAACTTCCTGGATCTGTTGATGTGAGAGGAACCAACTGATAGTTAAAAGTGTTTTCAGTTCAGTTTCACTCGAAATTTTAACCGTTGACAAAAAGACGAAAATCAAAACGAAGCAGAAAGTTTTAGTAATTGACCATCAGACCCCCCCTCCCTGGGGCCCCTCCTCCACAGGGCCCCTGTCAGCAGTGTTGTAGATTCACATCTGTCCTGAGGGGGCGACACCACAGGCTGAGCAGCTTCTCCTGCAGCTTTAATGTTTCCACATCACTGAGTCTCAGTGAAGCATCAGACCCCCATAGCAACCATCAGACCTCATGCCCATCCCAACCCTGAAATGTGACGATGACAGTAAAACCTTTAGTGTCGGAGCAGGTTGACCTTTGACCTTTAATCTGTGATGTTACATTACATTTCATTTAGCTGATGCTTTTATTCAAAGCGACTCACAATAGGTGCATCAACAAAGAGGGAACAAACCCAGAATGTTTTGAATTTTTGTATTAATCTTATAGGCGTCCTCGCTGTCGTCCTCGCTGTCAACCTCATTGGCCATGTCATTGTCCTTGCTTTTATCCTAGTTGTCCTCCTTGCTGTTGCTTTCATAATCTTCCTCATCCTCATTGTCCTCATCATCATCCTTGTTATTGTCCTCACGCTGTTATCCTTATCCTCCCTGTCATCCTTGCTGTTGTCCTCAATGTTGTCCTTGCTGACTTCTTCATTATCGCCCTCGACCCTTGCTGTCTTCCTCGTTTGCATCCTTGCTGTCATCGTCATTGTCTACCTTGCTGAAGTCCTCATTATCATCCTCGACCTCACTGTCCCCGTCCTTGTTGTCATTCTCGCTGTGGTCCTTGTAGCTGTCTTCATTCAGACAAACAAATGTGTTTTTCAGCAGTTAACAGATGAAGATTTGATCGTCATCGCCCCCTGAGGGGCAGATGTGGAAGTCAATGAATATGTGTGTTTCATAAAGGGATAAGGATCCGTTCACACTGAGCTGGTTGTTGAGTGTTGTCCAGATGTTCTGCCGTTCAGACTCCGACCATCAATGACACCCTGTTCCCTTTGTTCCTGACACACTGACGGCCCCTGATACCACCTCACTGGGGTGGGGGTCACAGCAGGTCGAGCACTGAACACACACACACAAAGTACCATGGTTGTCATCAGTAGCATCCTTCCATCAACAGTAACCTCTTTTTAAAAATCTACTCTTGACCTGCAGCTTTTATCCAGCCGGTATCTAACCTCCTCTTTGTAGAATCTGTCTCTAAGTCAACTCTAATCAAACTTTCTCCAGAACATTAATGTTATTGAGGACTTTAAGTCAGGGTGCAGATCATCACAGAAACTGCTGGGACTTGTCTCTGTCCTCATCTTGTTACATTTTAGTGCAGTATTTCATTCTATCGATAATAACACCCTACTTCACAGACTGGAAAAGTTAAGTTAAGTTTAATGATTGATTTCAGTTTTACGGTGGATGGTTCTGGTACTGGAGTACTGGTGTCTGGAGTGGACATTGTATTTTGAGTGGCATGGTTGTAGGTGAAGCCCGGTGACTTTTTAGAGAGCGATTGGCAGGAAACAGGCAGGACTGACAGGCAGACAAACTAACCGACTGGCCAGTTAAATACCTGAGGCACAGGATGTAAACAGGTTGATGAAGCACAAAGACAGAAGCCGAACTAGTCGAATACTAATACTGGTTGATTCTGTGTAGTCAGATTGTGTAATCTGGTGACGAGTGGAGGGAAGAGGTGTACCAGGGACTTGCAGAGAGAAACCATGCCCATGCCCAGACCATCCAAACCAATCACACACACACACACACACACACACACACACACACACAGAGGGGGAAGGAGCGGCCAAGGTGCAGACTGTGACATTCAAGCATGTTTTATGTACAAAAACCTGACAGACCCACACTTTTCTCAGAGATTCATTATCTAATGATAAAGCTGCTATGAATGACTTCTTCTTCTTCTTTGTTTGGTTTATTTGCGGGTGTCAACCAACGTCAAGGTCCATTACCACCTTCCACTGTGTTTGGGAACTGTTCCTTGAGGTACTGCTATTCCAGGTCGATGTCCCTATTCCATCTCCCTCCTCTGCTCTGGATGACGTCTTCTTCACCTCCAGTTAAGATGGAGGAATCTGGGAGTTAACTTTGATCTGGATTTGTCCTTTGATTCTCAATTAAAACAAATGTCTAGGACCGCCTTCTTTCACCTACATAACATCTCAAACATCAGTCCTCTCTAAAAAAGATGCAGAAACTAGTCCAGGTCTTTGTCCCATCTGGACTTGATTATGGTAATGCCTTATTATCAGGCTCCAGCAGTTGTTAAAGACTCTTTGTCCAAAATGCTGCAGCACGTGTCCTGACAAGAACCAGGAACAGAGACCATGTGTCTACTGTATTAGCTTCACTACACTGGCTTCCTGTTACATTTAGAATTTAAAATCCTCCTCACCTATATTAATAATACAGCGGCATAAAACCTTACTGAGCTCCCAGAATTCACTCTGTTGTCCCTAAAGTTTCTAAACGTAGAAGAGGAGCCAGAGCTTTCAGCATCAAGCTCCTCTCCTGTGGAATCATCTCAGTTTCAGTTCTAGAGGCTTAATTCTTCTAGTTCTGCTGCTATAGGTCTAGAATGTCAGGGACACATGACGCAGAGCTTCTCTTCCTCTTCATTACATTAATGGCTCATCAATACATAAAATAAATTTCCTTCTTCACCAGAGTCCTTGTGGTTTATCACTGCAGGTCCAGGATGGAGGCTGAGGGCACATCGTGGACTATGATGGTGGATGATGACATGACGTAGATAAACAATATAACACCTCCATCATGACAACTGTCATCCCTTCATCTCTGTCAGACCTTTTGTTTTTTATAAAAACTTTGAACATTGGTTCACCTCTTCAGTTTTGTTACACTCTGTCTTTTCTCATTGTTATTTTGTTGATGTTACATTTCTGGAGGTGATGTCACATTTGACTCTCTCTGAGATTTCTTCGCAAACAGCAAAGCCCTTTAAGCCATCCTTTTTCCAGACCTGGTTCTGAGAAGCCATCTCAACATTCATTGTCAGGAAGGGCTTCACGTTTTCTCCAGTTCACCCAACTTCCCTACAATGTCCCAGAAGGCTTTGTAAAATGCATTACTCACTCTGCAGATTCTCTGTGGAGTTCCTGTATCTGCAGAAGCTTCTCCAACCGACAGATGGTCTCCTCAGAAACCTGAGACACGTCACTGCCTTCAGCTGTTAGGCCGCTCCGCAGCACCTCGGCTAGGTCGGGCCTTGACTGCCTGTCCCTCTTCACAGCAACCAAAACATTTAAAAAAAGAAACATCAGCTGGTTACTTTTTATTTTATATCACAAATATTCTGTTGAGATTTTCAATATATTTTAATAGGGTTTCTGCAGAAATGTGTTCAGTTTTATGGATATGGAAAGTATATGGATAAGTATAAGTTAATATATATAAAATTATTGTTTGATAATGGGATATAAAAAAAATTACGGGTTTATATACATGTCCCTGCTGATTGGAAAACACCACAGACACACCCACCAAATGAGAGAAAATAATGGATCTTGAATCCAAGTGGAAACGTGTCATTCATTCTGGAAAGTGTAGAAAACGTGACTCAGTAGGTACCTGTGTGTCATAGTGCAGCTGGGAGTTGTAGTCCATGAAGAGCTGCAGACAAAGATCCTCACTGCAGACAGATGGTTGTTGTGGTTTGGTTCAGTTGTGACAGTCGTGAGATAAAGTGTTGACAAGAGTCATTTCTCTGAACTTCCTGTGAATGCAGCAAAGACTCCTGCTTGGGCTGGATGTGCTGTTGTCGGAGGTGGGGGACGTTCATAGTCATTTATCTTTTCCTGCAGGTTGTGAGGACAAACGGCGCCAATCCTGACCTGTCAATCAACACGAGTCTCCTCATGGTTCCTATGGAGATTCA